>NC_060214.1:11873214-12181785 GCF_021130785.1 Homalodisca vitripennis | reverse complement strand
TGTTTAGTACAGTGGACAAACATTTGTAAGGAGGAAGAGAATTTTCATCGAATAACGTTAATTACAAGGCGATCCTTGTAAATTTGTCCGTTATTCCAAATGAAAATCTTAGCTACCCTAATCCTCCAAATAATGGTGTAATATACTGGAGCGTCTTTATGTGTACGCTTCTTTGTTTTTAAATAACTTAACTCAGAAGTGCAACAGAATTAGTCGTGTTTGGTACCAAAATGTAGTTAAAATTCTAAACTGTATTTTTATATGCTTTACATATTTGCTGGCTTATTTTTACCAAATGCTGCATGTTATTATCTATGATTTTGTAACTACTATGATCGTGTAGTATTTTTTCTGTACATATAGCCAATGAAAGTTATGTGTTTTTACATTCAGAACGGAAAAAAGTGACTATCACACAATGGTTTTTTTATTGAGTTTTATAATTTTTGTGCATTGTAATACAATTTATTGCTTCAATGTTAGTTTCTGGGAACAGGTTATCAACTCGCAAAAGTTGATTTGATCGGAATACCATATCCATCAGTATCATCTTCCATCGATTTTCCACAATTTCTTAGTTTACCACAGAAAGTTAATAGTTTTAAACATCGTTGGTCAGGATGATGTAGTATACAGGAGCGATGCTCTGCTGTTACAGGTAGCCCAAGTATGTGCTCACGTGCTGGGTGTCGACGTGCAGAGTGTCAGTATCAAGCCCTACTACTCCCTCATATCCCCCAACGTCTGTCCTACTGGGGGCAGTGGTGGAAGTGAATCCGCTGTTTATGTGAGTTCAAACTTCATATACGTAAAACTTTACATATTACGTAATGGAGAGTACTTCTTCCCTACTAATACGATGCAAAGATGATAGTTCGTAATAAATATATTTTTTGTTGCATACTTAAAAGTAGTGAATATCTTTTTTACACTGCCAACAATATGAAAAAGGGAATAATAATAGAAAAGGGTTGATAGGAAGTGTGCCACCGCATAAAATGACCCAAACTCCCGACACATGGAGTTGCCAACTAGGTGATCCCTACAAAGTTCCTGGAGTGAGATCAACATTCAAGGTGTAAATACGCCTGGATATATTCTAAACGGATTGAGATATTGATGTAAAATCTTCACCATACCTATTAAAATACTTTTTTGGACTACTTAGAGGGTAAAATATTCCCCTAAAAGGGGGTAAAGGGTGGTCGTTTATAATTTTTAAATTGCAACCCCTTGTGACATGTCATTTGAAAGGTAAATGCAAAAGAAACACAGTGACAATAAAACATCTCTACAATCACCCTAGTAAAGTTAAGGGCAAATAATACCCTTTTTCTTGTTCTTTATTGCTCACTTTTTTTAACTCTTCAGGCGAACATGACTCCATATTTCAGGAGTCAAGTCTGTAACAGTACCAAATTCCAGTCACATTGAATCAGCCCTTCCTACCATTGCTAAACCATTACATTGTCGGAAGCTGGCTGACGTACGACTGAAACAGCAAAATTATGATTTACAGACGACATCCAACGTACAAGTTCTAAAGGTTAAAGTTGAATATGAAGGTCGACACTGTGTGGACAATAATGTTGGAGAAGTATTGAATAACTGCGTGTGTCAATAATGCCTGAGGTTTACACAGTAGATCTGCTCTCCCTTGGAGCAACTCCACTTTTGTTGCTACTCAACATTTTTACACTTAAAACTAATTTATTTATTCACTCAATGGACCTGCAACCTGTCATACCCTATAGAACTGTGATTATTTGTTGGTGGTTCTTCTAGGTTAGCCAAATTGTATCTCAGAAACAAAGTAATCTCTGTGTTATCAATTGGCTACTTGTTGATAGCCATATAACTTACACATGTTAAATTTAACTCACTAACTGCAACCTGATTAAAAGTTAATAGGAATTGAAAAAATTATGTGGTTTAAGATTTGTTACAAATTTCATTGTTCAGGCTACGAAAATTGCATGTGAAGAAATCATGAGAAGACTGGCCCCTCTGAAGAAGGAAAATCCAAAAGCCTCATGGAAAGAACTTATTACCTTAGCTAAAGCTCAGAAGATCAACTTGAATTCTTCTTACATGTAAGTATCTTATCAGTAATCATTTAATAATTTTGCAAAATGGTAACAACCTTAGTTTTAACCTCTATCTGCTGTTTTTTATTTTTAATCTAAATATAACTTATCACTCAAAGTTAGAGGTTACCAAAGTGTAAAACATGGCTGTCTTGTAAAAAGCGAGAAATACGAGGGCTATCCAGAGAGTAGATTACGTTTTGACCTGAACAAAAAACAAAATATAGGAAAAAATTGTATTATATACATTTGTAAGTTACATTAAAAATACTATTTTTCAACATAGTCACCCTAAAAATGTAGGCACTTATCATAGCGGTAAACTAGTTTTGAGAAACCAGCGTTATAAAATTCTGCCACCTGAGACTTCAACCAGGTAGTCACACCCTCCCGCAGTTCTACGTCCTCATCAAAGCGTTTCGTCGCAAACCAGGTCTTCATTGCTAGAAACAGGTGATAGTCACTGGGTGCAAGATCCGGATTGTAAAGCGGATGTGGAATCACCTTTAGCATATTTATTGATAAAAATAAATAAAGAACTATTTACAAAACTGTTTATTTTTCAAATAAACTTTAATTTAATTTTAATATGTAACTAAACTGAAAAGTTCAATTACATTTTACTATAAAACAAGATAAATATTTCAAACTAATCACAACACTACCACTCAATGAAGAATAACAATGAGATACGTAGTAGACACGCGCATTCGTGACAACTGAGAAAGCAGTAATACACACCACGGATATGTTTGGTTATGGCTCTGTAGGAGACGCAGAACTGACGAGCAGGTGGTCGGAATTAGACAAAGGTTACACCAAGGAGTTACTTGATTGTCGATAAGGATGTTGGATATGTTTATATTCTCTCCTTTCTTCTCACTAAAATTTTCCTTGACCATCGTGGAAGGATTTACTATTGGGTCATTACGTCTGGAATATCTGAAGGTTGCTTATAAGCTGTTTCATGCTCTTGTAAGAAGACCATTACTGTGTTGCCATTAGTGGGTAGTATTGTGTTATCAGCATACATAAAACTGGTAGTATTGGCTTTGGATATCTGAAGAAGAGAACTGATATTTGTTCTCGAAATGTCGTCTATAAGTTTTTGTAACGTACAACGATAGTAAGTGTCTGTAATCCTGTCATCTATTAATCGTGTATTTAAGTGGTGTGTTTTAGTCATGATTAAAATAAAATGGTAGTAATCTTCATGTCAACGATTTTTTATTCAGGTTTACACCCAGTTATGACGGAAAGAGCTATACAATCTACGGGGTTACCGCTGTTGAGGTGGAGGTGGATATTTTGACTGGTCAGCATTTGGTAAGCTTAAGTACATAATATTATTAGTGTTGCCTCGCAGTAAAATATTAAACCTCGTCTTACCATTAGTTATTTGTTGGTGGCTCTTCTAGGTTAGCCAAATTGTATCTCAGAAACAAAGTAATCTCTGTGTTATCAATTGGCTACTTGAAGTACCGTGTATCAAATGAAAGACTTCTACTAATGTGTGAGCTGTCACCTATTTTTAGTTAGTAATTTACATTTAAAGTTATGGATGTATGCGAACTGATATTTAATACTCGTGCCCCCATGCCTATCAGTTGTTGCAATAGTACCTGAAGGTTTTGAGGACTGTAGCAAAAAAAATTGCAGTTGTGTAAGGGAAAATAAAGGAAGAGTGTGATGAACGAGGGAAATTAACTTTTTTTTTTTGTATTTTGATAGTTATCCAAGGTGTAACAAATATTTACCCATTGTATTGGGGGGGGGGTGGGGGGGGGGGGGGGTGGGGGGGGGGGGGGGTGGGGGGGGGGGGGGGTGGGGGGGGGGGGGGGTGGGGGGGGGGGGGGGTGGGGGGGGGAAACATTCACTTTCCACTCAAGTTTATTTTCCTTTTTTACTCAGTTTGCTTTCAAATTTATATATTCTGCTACTTTTTACGTTGCCATCACGGGTAACCCATAAGAAAATGTAAAAGTATTCAGTAACACTCAGCCAAAACCCATGGAGTGACAAGCACCATCTTCGAACTCTGTGTTCCTCATATATAAATGAAGCTTCATGCAAAATTTCAAGTCTATAGTTCACTTAGTTTTTGAGATATCATGTGGACAGACAGACAGATAGATACACAGAGACAAATAAAAATTTTCCAGCCTCTCATAGTCTTCACTAAAGCTCATCCCTATAAATTAAAGACTAATTGTAGCAATTAGCTGTTTTAAATTACTTATTTAATTTTAACTTAAACTCTCTGAACTTGGACATGTTATCTTTCACCTTGATCAGTTTTGTGAATTTTTATTCAGGCAAACTACAATTTCCTGGTTGATTTGGAGGAGGAGCTGATTAAAACCTCTGCAGTGCCGGCAAGAAGCTCTGTGACGTTTACGAACATGGCGTCAGCTAACACGAAGAAAGAGAAGCCAACTCTGGTGGACAAACCTCGTCATCAAAATTTTGGCGTTCGTTTTTCAGTTTTACTGTTTTTTGAGTGTACCTGATGACAAATTTTTTAATTTAGATTTTGAATGCTTGTAGTTTTTGTTTAGGCTGAAGATGAAATAAAATAAATAATTCTCAGTTTAATATATTAAACATACATATATATATATATATAAATATTATATATATATATATATTTATATATATATATATATATATTGGCATTGACTGAATATTTCTAATATCTGCTGTTATGCCATACAAGGCATTTTTTGACTAGGAGTTCTTAAACAATAAAGCTCTAAATTTAGTTTAGGCTAGCATTCGGTCCACAAGAAGTGTATAGAATAATGTATGTGATTTTAAAAACCATGTGAGGTTTTCTATTACAATCACTTTGGCAACAGTATTTTTCCTTATTTAGGCTAAATATTTTGTATTTTTATCATTAAAATATGCATTATAACTGCTATAATGTGTTTTAATATAAAATTCTGGAGTTATAAAACTACTTTAATTTACAGTTTTGTAATGGGAATTGAGTTCCGAGAGAGTTCACTGACTATTGGGCCCAAGACTCTTGCGGGTAGCACGAAAAGGGCAAGTTTATAACCTCAATGTTGGACTGTCAAACTTGGTCAACAAGGAGGCATCTGATAAGGAGGGCAAGGTCTACGCCCTTTTCATCGGTGACACAGTCCTCGTCAACGAAGTGAGTCAACATTTCAAACCTTGTGTTATTAACTTAAGTATTATTTCAGAATTATTGATGTAACACACTAGTTCTATTACGTCGAACTTGTGACTCCAACAATGTTATCTCCCTTCCCAATACGTAGGTATTTTGTTTAGAAATGCTGTATAGATATAGGAATAGCCCTTACACATACAGTAATATCAATGTTGCAAAATCCTAAATCTCAAACCCTTTTTCTTTGCTCTGTATTATCAGCAAAATCTACTGTGCAGAACAATGTAGAGCAGTTCTTTAACTTCTCTTCTTCTGTCCCCAATCCCAGGAAACTCCAAAGTTTGGAATCAGCCCATCTCAGAGTACAAGTCCTCTGACAATACTGTTCCATCTTTCCCACAGTTTGAATATTTCAGTTATAACTTCATTCCCAAATTAAACAATTTGTAGATTTTGACATATTTAATTAAACTGAGTTTTTGTATACGTAAGTGTAGCAGTTTGTAGTAGTGAACTAAACTTACTTGTATGTGGACTTCCTCTCTTTGCTTTAGGAAAGATGCTGTTTGCTGGTAAAATATTAGTATTTTCTAATTGGAATTTTAATTTTTGTTTTCTCCTAAATTTCTTTTAACAAAAAAAAATAATTTTTTGTCTTTAACGTGTGATAGGTTGCACCTCCTTCTTGAATGTGAGAGGTAATTTACTCACGCTTACTCTTTTATTATTTTTATTTTTCCTTCAATAGGAAACCTTTAAAAAAAAAAACCCATGTGATTAGTTTGACTAACCGACTAAGAATATACTGCTTTAAATATCTGCAAATGAAACTGTTAATAAAAAAAAAAAACCCATTACAAATTCTGTACAATTTGCTGTAAAACTTAGACAACACGTGAGACAATACTACAGAATTTAGGAAATTGCGGCAAACTGCTGCGGATGCGACATCTCGCTTGTCAAAGCATTTGCTAAAATGTAATTCTGTGTCTAAACATGGTTGTGACGCAGGGCCAACCCGCAACGCTGATGACTCAGAGCAAGAAGAAGCTGAAGAACGTCGCCATGTTCGTGAAGCAGGATAACGACGAGGAAGAGGATGAGAAGGAGAACGAACCAAAGCCCGAGCCCTTGACAGGACGGGGTCGCCGGACGGCTGTGCTGGAGTCCAAACTTAGGGTGAGTTTATCAGTAGTTGTAGGCGTGAAGCAACAGTCTGAGAGTACGATGGCACTAGCGCTGATGTCGCGGCCACTAATGTTGGTGGAGGTAGCGGAAATAACATTAGAACCTTACTTTGGCCTTGATCCTTAACGGATAGAAAGATTTTTGACATTTAAATGCCATAAATAATATTGATTGTAACTTGAATGAATTTTTAATCTGTGTTACATCTACTAATCTCTGCTGTTCTCTATAACTATTCTCTATAACAAACTAAATGTATCTTCTACAAGTCAAACCAAAATAGTTTTAATAGTTCACTGAAATTTCAAGTTCAATGAACATCTGCAGCGCATAACCTCAATATATTGTAAATAAAATGTTTGTATGATTTCACTTCACACCACAATTTGAATTATGATTGCTGCACACTAAGTATCATTATTTATAGCCTTATAAAAATGTGTTAGAAAAATTAAACTAAAATTCTATTGATTTTACAAAATACTAAGGTGTTATTTTTTTATGAAATGAATTCAACTTTCATTTTCCAGACCAAAAAGCGGAAACTATTTTAGTTTTGAAAACATTTTTAATAT
The DNA here is from genome assembly GCF_021130785.1 of Homalodisca vitripennis. NCBI lineage: Eukaryota > Metazoa > Arthropoda > Insecta > Hemiptera > Cicadellidae > Homalodisca > Homalodisca vitripennis. The sequence continues at coordinate 12,174,793 of NC_060214.1, read as the reverse complement.
TCCGATCTTGGAATACTATTCTAAAAGCAATAATCAGTCACAATTCTAACAGCTCTTGTAAGTAATATTATATGATGGATTAGAAAATATTTCTACTTATTATAAAAATGTCAGTGCACCTGCTTAGTTACTAAACTGTTGTGGCCTAAAGTGTGGGAGTCTGTATGGCATTTATTGTCATTTAAATCTTGTATGGTAATTCTGTATCAATGAGTTTGTGGAGTTATTATTTACGATGGTTAAATATTAACTCAGATGCTCTCACATGTGATAGTGCTTGGGATTGTTAAAATTTTCTATAAATTATCGTTTACTGTAATATTTAAAATATGGACTAGTGAATAAAAACAGTGCTGAATTCACCAAATGTTAAGAGTGTATGTGTACAATTGCTGGATTGTGGTAGACGGATTCATCGTCAGAAGAGAAGCGGAAGCAGCACCAGAAGGAGTTGGCTGCGCAGCTGAACGAGATTGCGCGACAGAGGTTGGCTGCTCAGTCCGGCGGTGGGAAGGAGGCGAAGGTGCGCCGCTCTAATGTCAGCTACAAGAGTCGCAATCAGATGCCCAACGAACCCGAAGTCAAGCAGCTAAAGATATTTGTTGGTGAGTCTCAAATGCTGTTGGAGATGAATTATGTTACTTACTTATTGTTAGTTTTGGGAAAAAAATAGTTACATATTTAGATTATGCTGATTGTAATTTTATTGGACCGGAATCATTAAGATTACTTTTGTATCCGTCAATGTTTCGAGAAATACAACATGGTATGTTTGATGAGCACATTTTCAATTGAAATTTTAATTAATTGGTGCTGCATAAATGAATTTGTTCCTGATGAGGTAACCCAAAGTGTGTGGGAATCCAATGTATATTGAGCGGAAGCCATATCATTGCTAAACAAACTGTGACAGCATACAGAATTACAGTTAATTTACCAATGCCAGTGAAAATTAATATTTTAAATCAAATCCTCAGATTAGAATATTTTTGCTAGACCCTCAGGTTTAATTGTAGCCTATAATTTGTAATAAATGTAAATGGTATGTTCTTAAAATTAACCCCTTAACGGCTTTTGCGTAGGTAATTCGTCCCTAACCTATGGCTAAAAAAGGGCCCCTGAAATCGTGCAATAATGGCCCATATTGATCCGTGACTTATATTTTGATCTGTGACAGATGGTAATTCAACTAGTGGGAAAACTGCAGTAAAGTAAATAACAGTTCGTAGTTCACTATTTTGCTGCTAGATGGTGTGGGCATGCTGATTGGCTGAGATGTGTAATTTTGCTCGAAGCATAACATGCGCAGAATATAGCGTTACCAGTGCAGTGATTGCAATGTAGAATTTTGCGTGGCTCCTTGCTTCAAGGTTTTCTACACTGTACAAAATGACTAAAACCGGAATTCACAAATCAATATGAGTAAATATGTATAAATAAATAATGTATATAAGGCCTGACACAGTTTTGTACTTTGTTATTCATTAATTTTAAAGACCAACAGAAAGGGACAAAAGGTGTTTTTATAAGCACTTTTTTGTTAACTTTGTTTTTTTAATGAGCCATTAAGGGGTTGACAATTAATTAACAATTAGTAAAACATAATTTTTTGTGATATTTATGTTGTAATTGCGTTGGTTTTATAAAAATTTACCTTTATAAAAAAATTGGTTTTATAAATTTTGTAACAAAGTTTGTTGTGTTCTGCATCAAAAGTAAGAGCATTTAAAACTCAGTAAAAGACCACTCCCATATGTAAGCTAATTAGGAGAAAAGATATGTTGGGTGAGGTTTTTTGCTGGATTTTGAGAAACTTTTTATAATTATTGCTGTGAAACCGTTTGAGATATTTTGATTTGGAAAAAAATTAGGGAATTTTCCTAATCTACGAGGGCTATCCAGAAAGTAGATTACATTGTAATACAAACAAAGCACAAGGAAAAGATGTACTATATACGTTTAAAAGTGGTACCAAAGTACTATTTTTCAACATAGTGGCCATACAAATTTAGGCACATCATAACAGTGGACTAGTTTTGAAATTTCAAAGTTATAAAATATTGCCGCCTGAGACTTCAATCAGGTAGTCACACCTTCTCACAGTTTTACATTGACATTAAGCGCTGTGTCGCAAACCAGGTCTTCATTACTGGAAACAGGTGGTAGTCGCTGGGTGCAAGGTCCGGACTTCTCGAATATCGATGCCATGGGTGGTCCCATTTAAAAGCATACTTGCAAATATCAATGTTTATGGTAATCTAGCTTCTGTGTAACAAACTTTCCTTGAAATTTGAGAAAATAAGTGTGAGTTCTGTTATTATGAATCCCAGTTTTCTTTAATCTTCTCATCAACTTTAGAGACAATTTCAGTACTCACAGTAACCTCTCACACTAGCACGGCTGGATAGCCATTGAACGAAAAAACACTTTTATAAAAATGGCCACAATAGTCCTGCCTGTGGTGGCAACACAGTGAAACGTAATCTACTTTCTTGATAGCCCTTGTAGATGACGCCAACCTTCATACCAAATTTAATCAGATTGATCACCAGGTGGTCAAGTAATCTTTTTTATTTTAGTGTGTTAATTTCATACAGAATAGCCCTCTATTAATCACAGATGTACCACAATGTGTTCATAAGGACAATTGTGCTATTATTATCTGGTATGAGATGCCTAATTTTACCTGGTGCGTGATAACTGTAGATGGAAATCTGTTTGCAGACAAAAAGTACGAGACCGTTATACTACCTGTGTTCGGGATTCCGGTTCCATTCCACATCTCTACAATCAAGAACATCTCCCAGAGTGTAGAGGGAGACTACACCTATCTGCGTATCAACTTCTTCCACCCCGGAGCCACCATGGCGAGGAACGAGGGCTCTGTCTTCGCCACCCCTGACGCTACCTTCGTTAAGGAAGTGTAAGTTCACAGTTCAAATCATCTTTATTTCAAAAATACAAAGTACAGTACAGTACAAAAGTGCTGTAAAGCACGTGTGGCAAAAAATATTGTTGGAACAATTCTTAATAGCTTAAAATGTCTCTGGTCTGTCTTGTGTGGAGGCTACGCTATACTATATTTGAATAACATTTGCAAATCAAACATGAAACAAACAATTATAAATAATTTAACAAAACTGGAACAACAATAACAGATCAAAACAACAGCAACAAGATAAATGCAACAACGACCAGATTAATACAATGCTTAAATAAAAATTAATATATAAAGGTAACAATAATAATAACAATATTTTACTTTCGGTTACTACCTATCCTAAAAATGATCGACAACAAAAATGTTTTGCTTTAATTTTAAACTTTGGTTTACCCTCAAACAGCAATGTACTACCATACTCTAAAAGAAACCTATTGAACAATTTAACACCAGAATAACAAAATTGCCTTCTAGAAATTTCCTTCCTGTATTTGAAAATACACATTACAAGAGTGATCACAGTAAGGTTTTGAAATGATTTTTGGTTTTGGAGTTTTAGATAAATGGAATTCTTCTTCTGAATTTAATTTTACGGTTCTATTCACCTTTGGCATTCCTTATTGTATAAAAATTGTAAGGCATCCAATAGTACCATTAAAAAATTATCAATCCCAGTTTTAACCAAAATGGAATCACAAAATCCAGAATTGAGAATCCATCAATTTTGTTTTCATTAACAATTCATTTATTAAAATAATGAACAGTAGTCCAGAATTGGACATAACTTTTCAATTCATTGCATCTTTAGTGAGTTATGACCAGTTTATGTGCTTTGCATTTATTCAAGAGTAATAGTGAAAGTTAATGTGTGAAAATTTCCATCTCATTATTAATTTAAGGGTTCAGGAGTAACTACTCCTGTTGGTTAGCATTTTTTTTAAAGTGAGAATTCCAATTTTGGTTTAAGAAGGTAGCTTGATAACCAGGAAACATGGAGGTTAACAGTGTTTTGGTGTGCTCAGCACATATCGCAGTTCCAACACCAAGGAACCCGGCGAGGTGACTGCTCCCTCCTCCAATCTCAACATGGCATTCCGGCTGATCAAAGAGGTCCAGAAGAAGTTCAAGTCGAGGGAGGCCGAGGAGAAGGAGAAAGAGGATCTCGTGCAGCAGGATACCCTCATCATGTCCAACAACAAGAGCAATCCCAAGCTGAAGGACCTCTACCTGCGCCCGAACATCGTCGCCAAGCGGATGACAGGTCAGCTACTTCCTGTGTGGTGTTGGTTATCAATTCAGCAATAGATCAGCAATTGCAGGTTTTTAATTGGTATACTGTGTATTATTTTTATAATATTTTATTTATTTATTTGTTTAGGAATTTCAGTAAGTTCTGTAATAAATTTCTGAGAAGTGTGAGATTAAAATTTACAGTTTTAAAATCTAATATTTGTAAATGAAATTTTTTTGTTAAAATGTAGGTAGAGTGATAGTCATTCAAAATCCTACGCTCATAACTGCCTCAATGACCTCTAAATGGTATGTCGAGATATTTGCTAAAATAGTGGCTTAGGACGACTTGAGTTTTTGTTATTGGCAGTCCATAAATCTGTATCATTCATTCTAATGTCCTTTAGTATATTTGAATCTTCATATGTATATGCAAGTATTATGTTGGTAAGTCTTGGAATTGTAATGTTCCACTCGTAGGTACACTGGAGGCTCACAGCAACGGGTTCCGTTACACCTCGGTGCGCGGGGACAAGGTGGACATACTGTACAACAACATCAAGAACGCCTTCTTCCAGCCGTGCGACTCCGAGATGATCATCCTTCTCCATTTCCATCTCAAGGTAAACTAACCCAATATTCTCTCAACAGTGGAAACTATTATATATAATAGTGTTAAATAAGAACAATCTCAGCAGAAGAACATTCTTTCAAATCAAAACAAACAAAAAATAAATCAATTTACGCTCTCAAAATAGTATTAGTTAAACAAAAAAAAGAAAGCAGAAATTCTACATTGATAATCTTTAAGATTACAAACTTTGTTACCAGCACGCGATAATGTTCGGCAAGAAGAAGCATGTAGACGTGCAGTTCTACACAGAGGTGGGAGAGATCACAACGGACTTGGGGAAGCACCAGCACATGCACGACCGAGACGATCTGGCCGCGGAGCAGAGCGAACGTGAGCTGCGAAACAAGCTCAAGCAGGCCTTCAAGAGCTTCACAGAGAAGGTAAGCTACTGATATAGATAGTGAGGAACTAGCAATTGAAGCAGATGTCACGCAGATTATTGAGATGTAATAGACGGCCTTCAATAATACCCTTTTGCCCCTCTTTTCTAATTATTTTTTTGAGAGTGCCAAAAAGTCCCTGAAGGAATAAGTGTAATTTCTCAGCTTATCCTAAGACAACAAAAGAAACTTGGTTTCTGGATGCAGGTGGAACAATAAAACATCGTCTTTTCCTCTTGATGTTTCTGTTGCTGCACACTTGACAGTCTTTTTTTATAATTATTTTCAAACCTTCTCAGAAAGTGCTGCTTGCTGTCAGACATAAAAGGCCTTGAATTATCCATTTTATTATGAGCTCAAAAAAATAATCATAAAAATTCATTGTTTATTGAAACACTGAACACTTTGTTTATTTCCTATTGAAATAACATTAATTTTTACTGAAGGCTAGTAGTTGAAAACTTACAAATAATTGTACACTTGTGTACAAACTCCATATTTTACAAAAAAAGACACATTGCCAAAAAAATTACTACTTATAACCACACAATATTTACTGACCAAATTTTAAAGAACGTTAGTTTAACCTCAATAAGACTCACGATTAAATACAATGAGAAATAAACGTGTTACGTGACCAACAATTGTCAGCATGTGTGTTGTTTGTGTTTATTCAGACACTCAGGTATAGATGGAAACAAAGAAGATATATACCTGCATCTATCAAACAGTGTGACTACTGACCACTAGAGTGCAGCAGTTTACTATATATGTGTCCGCACAGGTGGAAACGATGACGAAGCAAGAGATCGAGTTCGACACGCCCTTCAGAGACCTCGGGTTCCAAGGTGCGCCCTTCCGTAGTACAGTGCTGCTCCAGCCCACCAGTGGCTGCCTCGTCAACCTGACGGAATGGGTGAGTTCTCACATCGGCTATAGTAAATGTAAGGTGGTTTGCTCAGCATGCAATAACCAGTTTTTAGGGGTTTGTGAAATCTAGGTAAGATTAAACTGTTTTTTATACACATACAAGGGTATTGTGAGAAGTAAGTTCTGAGACCTCTGATTGCCAAACAGGTGAAGATAATGGTGCTATGTAGCTAAGTTCACATTGAATGTTTCTGTGCCATTGCAAATAAAGTTTTATTCAGTTGTTATTGGATGAAAAGCTTGTTCTTGTATAATAAAAAAAACTGTAAAAAAGGTACATGTAATTACCTTTAATTTGGCAAAGAAACTTACTTTGTTAATCCTGGGTGGGGTGCGGGGTGTAAAAATGACTGCATAATTTACGAAGTTTGTTACTACTTTGATGCTAACAGTTCATATCTCTCCTCCATTTCACACATCCAATCCCCATCATGTACAAGTGCACACCGTCTGCTATTAAGTTCGAATCATGTGTTTGTCCAGTGCAATTTTTACGCCTCAATACTTCTCAGTTTTTGTCGTTATTTTTATGCCATGTGCATTGGTGTGTTAGATTAGTTATTATCATGTTCATGCTAAGTAATGAAACATTTGATTTATTAAAGTTTATTTTCACAGTTACCATTAACTTTGTTGCGTAGTAAAAGAAAAATCTATTAAACAATTAAACGAAAATAATGAAAGGAAGTGTATACGGTTAGAAAACTTGTTGAGTAGTGTCGAGAAAGAGCTGCAGATGAAAAAAGAAATTATCTATAGAGACTTTTATTTTCTGGTGGTGGCAATGCTCAAGAGTGAGTTGATCAAGGCAAGGAGAGTTGCTATAAAAGAGAAGGTTTGATTCATTCAGAGGGTGAGGAGTTAAATTATATGATAATGACATCAAGTCTGAAGTATCTTGAAGATATAGAAGAGAGAACAGAAGTTAAAAAAGGTAAACAATATAAAAAATTAGGGCTTATTAATAATTAAATAATGTGTATTAATTTATACATATATAAATTAAAAGGTATCTGTTTAGTGCTATATTGTTACATATTAATATTGTAATATTTTACTTTTATGAAAAATACCACCACAACCCAACCCCCAAAACATATAAATCACTAAAATATTTAAAAAAAGTATGATTAAAATCCACATTGAAGGGTTAATGTTCTGTTTAGTAAAAAGATTCTGGTGTTAACTTCAGGCTCTAAGAGGTTTATAAGTTCCATAAAAGTTAATCTAACCCAAAGCTGGTATTCATCCTGTCCGATGTATGTTTGTTTAATGGAAGCGAATGTGTTTCAGCCCCCTTTTGTTATCACACTGGAAGACATTGAGTTGGTCCACTTTGAGCGAGTCCAGTTTCACCTCAAGAACTTCGACATGATTTTTGTATTCAAGGACTACCACAGGAAAGTGGCCATGGTCAACGCCATCCCCATGAAACATGCTGGATCACGTCAAGGAATGGCTCAAGTAAGTTTCATTTGTTCATGTGAAACGGTGAACTTTTGTTACATACCTTGGAGTATAGTTGTACCACTCACTAGTGACTATAGTACTAACTCCTATAAAGAGAAACAATGAGACAGTAAATTACATGTATTTTGTTTTTAAAGCGAGTTTTCAAGATTGTAGACAAAATTTTCTTGTATAAATTATAATGTGATATGTTTAGATTAGGAAATGGAACATGAAAATGTATGTTTGCTTGTAGCTCCTGCGACATCCGCTACTCCGAGGGTATTCAATCACTGAACTGGACAAAGATTATGAAGACCATCACAGACGACCCCGAAGGCTTCTTCGAGAGTGGTGGCTGGACCTTCCTTGACCCTGAGAGTGATGATGAGGAGAATCAGGAGGATGAGGAGGAGGAGGAAGACGAGGCATACGAGGTAAGTTCTCGTGAACCATTGTTCAAAACTTGAGAACTGTTGTTCATAAATCTAGAAACTATTGTTCATAATTCTTGAACCACTGTTCATAATTCGTGAACTGTTGTTCATAACTCTTGAATTATTGTTCATAACTCTTGAAACATTGTTCATAACTCGTGAACCATTGTTCATAACTCGTGAACTGTTGTTCATAAATCTAGAACTATTGTTCATAATTCTTGAACCACTGTTCATAACTCGTGAACTGTTGTTCATAACTCTTGAATTATTGTTCATAACTCTTGAAACATTGTTCATAACTCGTGAACCATTGTTCATAACTCTGGAACTGTTGTTCATAAATCTAGAACTATTGTTCATAATTCTTGAACCACTGTTCATAACTCGTGAACTGTTGTTCATAACTCTTGAATTATTGTTCATAACTCTTGAAACATTGTTCATAACTCGTGAACCATTGTTCATAACTCTGGAACTGTTGTTCATAAATCTAGAACTATTGTTCATAATTCTTGAACCACTGTTCATAACTCGTGAACTATTGTAATGCTCTAGTCGTAACAATGTGACTATGATTTCAACTCAAATAATCTTTATTGCATTTTAGTATAAACCAGTACAGAAATGGCATCTTAAAAACTAAAACTGAAGACTAGTTTAAGTACATACATTTTGGATAAGCCAAATCTTAGTGAGGTGAAAAAGTTTTTTTTTTACTGTTCCATAATTATTTGCATTAAATTCCTCATTGTTAGTAAAAGGGTGGGTTAATTTAATTTTTTTTTTTTTGCAGATTAAAACCTCACTAGAGATCAAAACATAATTTTCTTATATATGTTTCTTACCTGGCCAGTGAACAATAAGCCATGTATTAAATCACTTACCTACAACTGTTGTTGTTTTATTTTTGTTAGTTAAAAAATGTTTTTTCCATAAATTCATAGTATAGTTTATTTATCTCTGAGGACCTTAGAAGACAAACCACTTGTGTTGTAATTTTTACATTGTTTTAATAATTTAGTGTGAATATTTTCTATGAAAAGTCTTGTCTGGCAATTTCTTAAATTACATGTTTAATCCTAAGTTACCTCCTAAATACTACTTAAAAATCATTGTTAATTTCTGAAAATTTGTGAATCAGTTACAAAATACAACTTGTATGATGTTCTTTTGAAAAATTATATATAGTCCTTAATATGTCATAAATATTCTTAACATTTTTATTTATTTCAACCTGAAGAAACAGTAATAGTAAAATCCCTGTGTCTTTAAGATTGGGTAAGAATGATACAAAATTCTCAAAAGCTTTGTGTAATATTTCAGCCAACCGATATTGAATCTGAAGAAGAATCGGATGATGACTCGGAGTACTCTGAAGCTTCAGAAGACAGCGGGGACACAGAAGGTAAGGTGACACCATTGTGAATGTGTTTGGTTTATCAACACAGAACTCATGGAATGTTACATACAACAAGTACTTTGTTTTTTTTTATTGTATTCAATTATTTAGAACATATATGTTTCAATTCAATTTTATGTTAGATATAAAACGAACAACATGTTAAGTCTTGATATGAGTGTGGGAATTTAAAAAAAAGTAGAACTGACATACTCATAAAAAGTGTCAAAGTAAAATAAAGCAACCAAAACCATCAAAGGTGTTCAAATATCAGAACATGAAAAACCATTAACGGTTCAAACTAGTTGGCAAGAACCTATCCAGGACAAAACATTGACATTGTTTCAACAGCAAACTACTTTAAACCATGACTGGCTTACATCTGTAATCCTCATACTGTCAATGTATAATACCAAGAAACATTTGATTAATATTGATTGAGGCAGTTAAAGAAATCAAAGCATACAATTCTTATTACTTGCTATCATTGTTAACCTTACAATCTCACTCTCTGACTCTGTAATGCCGTTTACTGTCTCAGCTGTTGTGAGACAATGACAGCCTTATCACTCACTACTGAAACAACTTTTAGGCATTCACTGTGCCAGAATGTTAACCATTCTGCATCACAGACAAAATACTGGTTACTGTCTCAGATATTGTGAGACAATGTGTGTATTATCACTACTGGACACTTCTGAGACACAATAAGGTATTCTTTGTGCCAGAAATCACACCATTCTCTCTCAGAGACAAAATACTGGTTACTGTCTCAGATATTGTGAGACAATGTGTGTATTATCACTACTGGACATTTCTAAGACACAAGCAGGTATTCTCTGTGGCAGAAACTACACCATTCTCTTTCAGAGACAAAACACTGGTTACTGTCTCAGCTGTTGTGAGACAATCTGTGTATTATTATCACTACTGGACACTTCTGAGGCACAATCAGGTATTCTCTGTGCCAGAAACCACACCATTCCCTCTCAGAGACAAAATTATGGTTACTGTCTCAGCTGTTGTAAAGACAATCTATATATTATCACTATTGGACACTTCTGAAACACCGTCAGATATTCTTTGTGCCAGAAACTACAACACATGGCATAATGTAAACAATAATGGCATGTAAAATAGATGTTCTATATTACGTAACGTTGACACTGTTGTGACGTAGACGTGGGCAGTTCGGACGAGTCCGGCAAGGATTGGTCGGATCTGGAGAGGGAAGCAGAGGAAGAGGACAGAGAGAGACAGGACAACTTCCAAGATGAGTACACCAGCAGCAAGGGTAAAAAGAGAGGACACGGCAAGGACCATTCTCCCGACAAGAAACACAAGTCAGACAGGTCAGTTATTGTAAACTCGATTTGCTATTTATTCATGACTAGAATTTTCTTACTATATTTAGGTTTGTACAATATTTTTCAATGCAACATCAATAAAACAAAGAAACCTTTTTTACTTAAGGTATATGTATGTAATTGATTAATATTGCAGCTAACTTTTTTTTAATTTGTTTTGTAACTTACCATTATGTTTATTTTGCTTATATTGGGTGTACATTAAGATGCGATTATATTTTAATTAGATATTTTTTTTTGAACTGATGTTTTGTTGAGTAACAAAGGGATTGGGGAAAATGTAGTAGTTGACAAATAAACTGCCAGCAAGTGTTCCTTGACTCATGGTGAACCTGGCTTTAATGAAAGCCGAGTGGGTGAAAGACATGAGTATGTCTTTACGAGAGATTACTTAAAAAAAAATGATTTTTCTAAATGTATGTATTTAAATTTTCTTTAACCTTCCAACTGATGATCAACAGCACAGACCTTCATCAATACCGCTTATAAACTGATAAAGACGGCACAGCCATCGGTCAAATTTCCGCTATTATTACGCAAAAACCGTTTTAAGTTATAAAGACATAACTTGCACCAGTTGAATCCTATACTCATAAATATCAATTCATGTCATATTGTTTATATTCGTTATATTACTCGTCAGCTGATATCGATCCAAATTCCGCACGGCACACAGTCGGTGACGTTCCTTGCTACTGTTGCTATGTTAGTATGAAGGTTAGTTGTTTATTATTATGCTGTGAAATGGGCGATCATCCTTGTTCAAATAATATATGTGAACTATAGGATGATGAAAATATTGGTTCTGATGATGAAAGTGACATATCGGCAAATGAAGTGCATGATGGTATTTCTTTGTCAGATTTGTTGTCAGGTAGTCTGGATGATTATAAACTGGTGGAATGTGAGTTGGGTTTTGAAAATTGATAGTGACAGTGAAAACAATTCATCATTATCTGATATTCCTCTTGCCCTAGGAATTCATCAAACACCAATATATATATGGTCACGCATAATGCCAAAAAAAGTAGATTTTTATCAAAAAACTATTGTGTGGTAAATAAGTGTATAATATATATGTTATAATCTCTTTGTTCACTACAAAAATGTGTATATTTTTTACATTTACAGTATCTTACTATCTCAAGTCATGTGAAAGTTACATGGAGTGAAACTTAGAAAACAAAAAATTTACAATACACATTTTAAAATTTATGTACAAATAAAAAACAATACTCTAGTAAATTCATATTTGTATTATTTTAGATTGTTCTCTGGTTTCTAACAAAAATCTTGATATATAACTCTTATTACTTAGCATTTATCAAAATATTGTTTTTAAATATCCGAAAAAATATACTGTGCAAAGGCAAAAACCAATTTATCATTCTTGAAGTTTCTTATTATCAGTCGGAGGGTTAGAATTAACCCTCTTCACAACCCCTTCAAAGTATTCATCATTACGTGTGATACATCTGTCCTACCAGTGATTGCACTGTCAAATCTGACCCCATAACTCTTGTACTCTTTTACTTTGTAAAAATAAGAAAAAATAACTTTCTTTACCGTAGCATAATCTTTGTAAACTGTTTTCAACTTTAAAACTGTTTTAGTTGCATTTTTAAAGAGTAATAAGCACATTTTTGCATCTGTATGTTGTTTAATTAAACTTGCCATCACACTGCTCAAGTCCCACTCGAGCAAAGATATTTCGATTTTGTTTTAAATATTACCCCCTTGTATGCATGGAAATATATTAATATTATTATTCTTACAAAATCACATTTGTTGAATAAATACTTCAATTTAATACTAACGAATTTGAAGAAGATGAAATAGGAACTGTCTGCTCATTTATTTATAGGCTTCAGAAACTAAAAAAAAATGTATTGCCTAGAATTCATGAGTCGTTTTTCATTACTATGCGTATTCATAGTAATTTTGTCTTGGTTTAAAAAAACTATCCTTTTAAATGTGTAAAACTAGAAATCTGTTCTTCCTTTCCGATATATTTTATTTAAAACCAATTTTAGCCTAATTCGTGCAACAAATTTGTAGATAACGTTTTCCAGTAAGACAGTTTAAAATTTCTTATGGGTTTGATTTTTTGTGTGTAATCCACAAATGTACAAATTCTCAGCAGATTAGGCAAATAATTGTAGCTTCCTTCAATGCATACCCGAATGTGGTATAATCTTGTTAATTAATTTTTGCAGGCACCATTCCTCATCTTCATCATCTAAACACAAAAGTAGTTCCTCCGGCCACAAAGATTCACACAAAAGCAAATCTTCACACCACAGCAGGTGAGAGTGTATACCCTACTACTCTGTTTCTCTGTTACTACTATCTGTGGACATTTCACCTTAACACTTATGAGCGTGGATCGCATAGTTTTTACTTGATTGATATTTCTGACTGAAGTATATTGTGTAATTTGTTTTTTACAGATTATGTCTACTCTGTATTGCTATCGGGATATTTGACTAAATCACAATTAATCAATTAAGCTGACTGACAAAACAGAAGCTGTTTGTTTATTTTCCAAAAGCCCACTATTTAAAAAATGTTTTTTAAGGTGTGCTAAAAAAAACAAAACAAAAACTACTAAGTATAGCATATTTGTATATGATCATCAATGGACTGTCGCTATTTTCAGATAAGACATTGTAAAATGTATTCAGTTAAAATTGTTTGCAAAAATTGTGTAAACTACTTTTCTTTCTCTTAAAACATGTGCTAACATTTTTTTATAATTTAATTTTCAACAAAATTGAACAATTTGTATATCAAAAGAAAGAGGAAAAGGAAAATTCAGGAATGTAAGCATTTTTATGTATGTATAATTATATTTTACATATAACATTTTGGAAATCACTAAAGCTCACTATTCCATAAATATGATGTGATTTACTAGTGTTAATTAAAAATAGCCTAAAACCTGTAATCAGTATAATCTGTTTAAAAGTGTAGTTACCACAGTAAATGACTCTTCAAACTTGGAAGTCATTATTTCAAGGGATTGTAGTCAAACAATAATTATATGTAGAAGACAGGGTTTAGTTTGACCACTAGTATGTTTTAGAAGCTTTCCCTTAAGTTAAAATATGATTTCTTTTTTTTGTGTTAAGAAAAACATTTTATTAATTTGATCAATTTGAAAAGTAAACACGGATGTTTTTTGCTGCAGTTCATCGAGCAAGGACAGGCACCACGACAGGCACAAGTCCTCGTCCTCGTCGAAGAGCCCGAGTAAACACAGTTCTTCAGGAGATAAACACAAGAGCTCCAGCTCTCACGGCAAGAGTTCCAGCTCTCACAACAAGAGCTCCAGCTCTCACAGCAAGAGCTCTAGCTCACACAAGAGCTCAAGTTCACACAAGACGCCTGACAAGCACAAAAGCTCCAGTTCCAGTGACAAGAAACGTTCCAGGGAGGACTCGAGTCCTGACAAGAGCCACAAGAAGTCCAAGTAAGTATGGATGATAGTAATAGCTCTACCTCACACAAGAGCTCAAGTTCACACAAGTCGCCTGACAAGCACAAAAGTTCCAGTTCCAGTGATAAGAAACGTTCCAGGGAGGACTCGAGTCCTGACAAGAGCCACAAGAAGTCCAAATAAGTATGGATGATAGTAATAGCTCTACCTCACACAAGAGCTCAAGTTCACACAAGTCACCTGAAAAGCACAAAAGCTCCAGTTCCAGTGATAAGAAACGTTCCAGGGAGGACTCAAGTCCTGACAAGAACCACAAGAAGTCCAAGTAAGTATGGATGATATTAAGAGTTCTACCTCACACAAGAGTTCAAGTTCACACAAGTCACCTGAAAAGCACAAGAGCTCCAGTTCCAGTGATAAGAAACGTTCCAGGGAGAACTCAAGTCCTGACAAGAGCCACAAGAAGTCCAAGTAAGTATGGATGATAGTAATAGCTCTACCTCACACAAGAGCTCAAGTTTCACACAAGTCACCTGAAAAGCACAAACGCTCAAATCAAATCAAATCAAATTCTTTATTGCCTTTATACAAGTTTCACAAGCATGGCAATCGTCAAATTAGAACAGGAACAAGAATAAAAATTCAACTTAATACTAAAAATATTAAGAACATTTCACAAATATAATATCGACTGTAGGGCATGAGTTATTATATTAAAAAATTTAAAAAATTTAGTTTAAGATTAAAGACTACATAAAAGACAACTTAAAACATTTAGATTCATACATTTTGAGATAGGCTGCAAAATTCAATAAATTCCTTAATGTCATATACACTTAGCTCTATCAACAGTAATTTTAACTTAAATTTAAATTTTTTATCATCAAGACATTTTATTTCATATGGTAACATATTATAAATTTTCTTACCTAATTCAAATGTCGATTTAATTGTTGTGTGATAATTACATTGCCTAACTCTAAGAAAGTTACTCTGTCTAGTAAAATAATCATGAAACTGAGCTGTTAGTAGGAATTAGATCTAAGTTAGCCCTAATATACATTAACAAATTCAAAAGATACAACGAAGGGACAGTAAGAAACACCCAGACTTTTAAATAGAGGCTTACAATGAGTTTCTACAGCTAACACCACATATAATTCTTAAAACTCTCTTTTGCAAAATTAAAAGCTTTTTTACATTATTATCACAGCCCCAAACAATTATTCCATATGACAAATGGCTTTGAATGTATGCATAATAAACAGACATCAATATATCTAAATTTACAGATAATTTAAGTCTTCTAATAATAAAAGTACATTTAGAAATCTTTTTACAAACATTTACAATGTGTGAGTCCCATTTAAGATTTGATTGCAACAGAACTCCCAAAAATGTAACTTTACTATAACTGACAAAAGTTGCTTAAACTAAACTTAATGCTTTGAGTTTTATCCATATTAAGGCAGAGAGCATTAGCTGCAGTCCAGTCCTCAGCTACTGAGTTAAAATGAGACAACAACTGATTAGCCAAATTAAATTTGAACAGCTTATTTGTACTGCTAAATCATCTGCATACATAGAGGATGAGACACAGACATTGCTAAGAGCCGATGGCATGTCATTAATATATACAATAAAACATAGTCGGTCCTAGAATTGAACCTTGCGGGTACACCAGTATGCACTTGTAAATATTGAGTAAAGCAACCATTATGAAACACAGATTGAAACCTTTCAGACAAATATGATTGCATAAGATTAACAGACCTAACATCAAATCCATAAAATTTTTAGTTTCTTTAAAAGAATAAGATGATTGATAGTGTCGAAAGCTTTCGACATTATCATAAAAGTTACCAACCACACATTTTTTTGCATCTACATTTAATGTACAATCTTTCATAAAATTAATTACAGCCATACTAGTACTCTTACCAGGTCTAAAACCATATTGACTATTAGAAAACAAAAAATTATTCTCAAAAAATTTCATAACTTGATTATTAAGCAAAATCTCAAGAACCTTGGACACAACAGGTACAATCGACACTGGCCCGGGTAATTAGCAAAGTCACTCTTTTAAACCCTTTTTATGCAAAGGAATTACCTTAACTAACTTAAGACACTGTGGGACAATACAACACTCAATTACAGAGATTAAACAAATAAGACATTATTTCAGCTATAAAAGGTGATGCTAATTTCAAAAATATGAGAATTAATATTATAAACATCAAAACATGAACTGCTACTCAATGATAACACTGCACTATGAACCTCTTCAACAGTTACACGACAAAACGAAAAGACTTCCTTTACATTATTATGTTTATTTACACCAGAAAGTTTTAGTTTATTTAAAATAGTATGACATATCATGTTTTGCCTGAGGCACATCCTGGGCAATAGACTTAACACTACTAAGAAAAAAATTATTAAAACCAGAACTAGACAAAGTTGAGTCTAACTTATTATCAGAGGGGCATTCATTACCACCTAAACTGTCTTTGACAATAGACCAGATTGCTTTAGGTTTGTTAATAGCGTTCTTAACTTTACTACCATTGAAAGCTAGTTTTAGCTTGCCTTACCTCATATTTATATCTACACCTAAGTGCTCTATATGAATCTCTATGAAAATCCAAACCAGTACTTCTAAAAATAGTATAAGTATGCAAGCATTGCTCTTTAAGTAACCTCAGTTGTTCATTGTACCATTTTGGCTTTTTAGGCCTACTTTTACAAGCCCTATTGTATTTAATTGGAAAGGCTATATCAACAATATCTAAAAACATACTAAAAAAAAGATCAAACTTATCTTCTATTGAGGATAAAGTGTACAACATTAGCCAATTAACTTTACTTAATAGTAATCTAAAATATATGCACTATTTACATCATCAATTGCTCTGGATATTTTACAATGACTTTCAGACCTACTGTAGTCTTTAGAGCAAGAACCACAACTATTAAACTGAATCAAGTTTACCCTTGAATATCACGCTATGGTGATCAGACAGTACCATCAGTTCCACAAAGGCAGAAAATAATCCTATCCGGGTGCATAGATACAGCTATGTTATCAATACAGGTACCAACACTATTACCATATAGGCCAGGTCTAGTTACATCATACACAGAATTCCTCAAATTGAAACTAACAAACAAGTTTCTTCCTAAAACCCTTTTCTGCAAGCTATTACTTAAAAAATCAACATTAAAAATCATTACAAACAATAATAGAGGCATTAGTTTTATTTTTACTCACTAAAACATTCAGTACATTATTCAGAGCTTCGGTGTTAAAACTATCGAAATTGTCATGCTCTGGCACTCTATATATTTCTAAACAAATAACATTAACTTCCTCAATGTACACTGCAGCAACTTCACATATTGAGGGTATGGATAGATTCACAAGGTGGGTTAACTCTTTAAACTTCAGAACAGACTTTAGGAAAATTGCCGTGCCTCCCCGTTTTGCTAAAGGACGGTGATAGGCACTTGCCAATATATAACCAGGAATACCTAGGGATGTAAGGTTATCTCTGTGTTCCCAGTGTTCACATATACAAATCACATGAGTATCAAATTTGTTAGAAAGAAGAATAATTTCGTCCATTTTTTGGAGAATCCCCTGAACATTCCAATGGACCACTGTAAAGTCTACACATTGAAGTTGAGTTGGTTCCACAATAGGAACATTTAGGTAGCTCGAAGTGACTGGGAATTGTTGTCCAAAAAAGAATCACTGATATTCACAGTAGGCTTAGGCCCTATTTCTCGAAGCACGGTATTTTCCAATAATGCTAACCTTCGAACCATAGATTGGGATGCATAAGTTCTTCTCCCAAGGCATAAGGAACTCCAATCTTGAAAGAACTATATGTATTATACCTTGTTTCAAGTCGTTCACACACAAAAGTTTCAGATTCCTTAAGTGACTTTAGGTAAGTTATTATATCCTCTGAGCTAACAGAAGGGTCTAGCCCTGATAGGAACAACCAAAACAGCTTCTTGGCGGTTTTAATAACATGTTTTCACTAACCTGTCTTGTACCGTGCACCACATTGCTTTTTACAGTTTTTACTGCATCACTGTAACTAAACCTGGTTGAGTTAGGCTGAAGAACAGATTCTTTAGACTTAGTCTCCGAGGCTGAAAATTGTTTCACCTTTGTTATAGGTTTAACCATGTAAGGCTACTTTTGTAGTTATTTCCACTACGTCGACCTCTGTAACTTGCAGTTTTCCACTCTCTGTTAGAATTAGTAAATATCCGCTCAGAATTTTGCTGGGATATTACCATTAACATTAGAACTAGTCTCTGTCCTAGTGGAAAAACTGTTTTCTTCATTCTCACACGTTAAATTTGACTGAAGGCCCAAGGTAGTTTGAGACTGTACTACTTTGTTAGAATTTAAGTTATGCAAAGGATCACTTTCCATTTGAGGTTGTTTGCTAAACCGTAAACCTAACCTGGTTTGTTACCTGTAGACCTATTATTATTACCCTTAGGCCTATCTGTATTACTCAAGATTATTGAAGACCGAGTGTCATCGGTATTAGAGTAATTATTTAGGGACGGTTGTAGAAGAGTTAAACTGAGACCCAGAGCACACCTCCATGAGTTTCTCATTTAACTTTGAGTATTGTTCAGTTAATATGTCCATCCTGTTGCATAAATTTAAATTATTATCGTTCTGGATATCTAATTGATCCAATACAACATTTAGAATGGAAGGCCACTCACATGAGACTGAATCATCCATAAGTCTTGATTTTTTAAACAGCATATCTAATTTATTTTGACACTTCGAGCAGAACCACTTAACATAAGCATCAAGATCGTTAATTGCTGAAAAACACATCATCATCTATCTCAGCACAAGCGGCATGGAAATGTCGATGACAGAAACCGTCACATACCATTGAAAAGGTTAACATAAACACGACCATTACATTTTCCACAAGTTGCCGTTTGATTGTCATCGTCAAATGAAGGTTGTTCAGTTTTCAAGGTTAGTTAACCTTGGTTCAGTTTCACTGATCCTCTTCTTTACTCCATCCAATTCTAAACCGCCTCCACTACGGGTTCTCATTTCCCGTGATATCTCGTGATTCCTCACTCTAAGCGAGATTACAACAACAAACTGAACTGAACCAAAAACTGAAACACTTTGACAAAGAGTCCACATAACCTCAAATCGCTTGAGTAGTTTTACCAAACTCAATTCAATGACTTTTAGAAGTGCACGAACAAAGTTTAATGGCTCAAAATGTAAGAGAATGCATCCAAAATCTATTTAAATAGTTGACAACTGCCAAAAATATGATAATAAGTACCAGTGATAAGAAACGTTCCAGGGAGGACTCAAGTCGTGACAAGAACCACAAGAGGTCCAAGTAAGCGCTAAATGTATATCTGTCTAAACATTCCTTGTGTAAACCTCTAGACAGCCAAGCCCCACAGGTCTACACTCATAACCTGTCCTTAATCCACTGTCGATACATCTCGTCATGCAGCCTTGTGGCACGGTGACTAGCTCAAGCTATCTGCGTCTAATGTTACCTCCTAATAGTTGTAACTACATCTTATACACTTCTTAAGAGTCATTTCTAGTCTTCTGTTTGAATCACGTTTGTAAGTTCAAGATTCAGCTGGATTTACCCTCTCCGCTGTGTAACGCTTCTGATCTGTTGTCTTCCTCAGCTGGTATTACAAAAGCAACTAATTTTGCATTTTACTTATGTGCTGTTAAAAATGGAAAAAAAAATGTCCATTCATCCGGATTGGATTGATATTTATTAGAGAGCATAATATTAAATATAACAATTTTAATTTCATGAACCTAAAAGAATAACAGAATTTCGGACATTTGCCATCGTTATAGGTTATAAAAGGTATAACACCAACATTTCGAGGATTGAAATCTAACCTCTTCGTCAGGTGGGGAGGTATTAATACATACAAAAATAAAGAACAGAAACAAGAAAAGAAGGGAAGTAAAACAGTTCAAACATACCCAACAGCTGCTTGGAGTCCAGTCCAGGCCTCACTGCACAACGATGTGTGATTGTGATTGTGATCCTCGGACTTGTGATTTGTGCTCGGGACATGGATCCTGTAAGCACTGGACACCAAGCAGCTTTTGTGTATGTTTGAACAATTTTATTTCCTTTCTTTACCTTCTTCTGTTCTTTATTTGTGTATGTATTAATAACTCCCCCACCCGACAAAGAGGATAACATACAATGATGGGAAATGTCTCAAATCCTGTTATTCTTTCAAACCTTCCATCATCAATAACAAACTTTAAGAAAAAATAAAATGTGTATTGAATTATATGTTTCCACTCCATTGCACAGCTGTTTCTATGTAGCAAGTCCATCAGTGAACTAATGTGTGCAATATTGTTTGTTGTTGCAGGAAGTAAGTAAACGCCACGAAGAACATTCTCCCAGTGTTGTGATGAAATTGAACAATGTTTCTCGAGAAGGCACTGCTTATGTACATTTCACTACTGAAGCCTGACTAGGACCCTAAGTTATTTTGTATTCTCTAGCATATTCATTTCCAATCTCTCAGAGCGATCGTTACAACTCCGGTGCAGTGAAAGTATAGTGTACAAGAATTTGTGAAATTCCAGTGTATAAGTGTACAGTGTTGTGTTTTTGTTTACCCTCGGACGATAAACTATCTGTTTCTTTGTTGTGGTTACATAGAGAACGTAAATCACGTCTGAGAGCGACTTTTATTGTTTGTTCTCGACAGAAATGTCTGGAACAGTTGATCTGTTCTGCTACAAGTATTGGCTATATTGTTGTGGGTTCTCAAATAAAACTCAACTTCTACCCGTGTTTAGACCTCTTTAGTGTTTTAATGTTGAAACATTCCTCTGCTAATTGTCTACAGTACTCTGCCACCTGTACTGGAGGAAGTACATGATCTACTAAAGTATAGTCTAATTGTTTTAAAGAGTTTACAATGAACGATGTATATACACTGTACTGTGTTGGCAATGGTGCAATGTACGGCCAAACATTTGTAAATTTAATTACTGTATTAAAATTGAAAAATGATTTATAATTGCACAATTTGTTTTAAATTTTGAAATTGCACATTTCTAACCTACTCAGCTCTACGATAAATGATAATGTTTTGAAAGTGACCTTAATTCCACTGTAAAAATACAAGAAAGACCTTTTATATATCTGAAAAGTGTTATACATATGCATAGTGTTAACAGTCTTGATGGGTTCAACACTGAAGTTTTTATTTTATAAACAATAGTTTCAACTTTTAGTTAGTTATTAATTTAATAGCAAATAAACTGAGAGCGATATTAATTATACTGATTTACTATAAAAAAAATATTGTATACTATTTTTAACAGTAGCCAGGGTAGAACTACTATATACTGTATATACACAATGAGTTTATAAAGTATCCTATAGCAATTTCTAATACTAAAGTATACATGGATACTGTTAATAGGTCACTGATGTATCCTGAAAATAAAAACGCCATTTTAAAACTGATCCAGACTTGAATTTGCTTGAGGCTCAGTTGGCAACAGTTGGATTTACCAGATCTTGTTCACTGTACACCTTGTGCATGTAACCATTTATGTGTACATTATGCTCTCAGTTCACTTACTGTAAGGATACCTCTGTCTGTTATAAGTTAACCGATGATTAGTTGTATCGTAATACACAGTTTTTTTTACAGACTTGTTTGTTTTAATTAGTAACCCATTTCTACCTTTCCTCTCAATCTTGTCAACAACAGGTAAGGTATTCCGTGCGCAGTGCTTGGATTTCTACCTTTCCTCTCAATCTTGTCAATAACAGGTCTAGTATTCCGTGCGCAGTGCTTGGATTTCTACCTTTCCTCTCAATCTTGTCAATAACAGGTCTAGTATTCCGTGCGCAGTGCTTGGATTTCTACATTTCTTCTCAATCTCGCCAATAACAGGTCTAGTACAGTATCTGTGCACAGTGCTTGGATTTCTACCTTTCTTCTAAATTTTGTCAATAACAGGTCTAATATCCGTGTGCAGTGCTTGGATTTCAACCTTTCCTCTCAATCTTGTCAATAACAGGTAAGGTATTCCGTGCGCAGTGCTTGGATTTCTACCTTTCCTCTCAATCTTGTCAACAACAGGTAAGGTATTCCGTGCGCAGTGCTTGGATTTCTACCTTTCCTCTCAATCTTGTCAATAACAGGTCTAGTATTCCGTGCGCAGTGCTTGGATTTCTACCTCTCCTCTCAATCTTGTCAATAACAGGTCTAGTATTCCGTGCGCAGTGCTTGGATTTCTACATTTCTTCTCAATCTCGCCAATAACAGGTCTAGTACAGTATCTGTGCACAGTGCTTGGATTTCTACCTTTCTTCTAAATTTTGTCAATAACAGGTCTAGTATCCGTGTGCAGTGCTTGGATTTCTACCTTTCCTCTCAATCTTGTCAACAACAGGTCTAGTATCCGTGCGCAGTGCTTGGATTTCTACCTTTCCTCTCAATCTTGTCAACAACAGGTCTGGTATTCCGTGTGCAGTACTTGGATTTCTACCTTTCCTCTCAATCTTGTCAACAACAGGTCTGGTATTCTGTGCGCAGTGCTTGGATTTCTACCTTTCCTCTCAATCTTGTCAACAACAGGTCTGGTATTCTGTGCGCAGTGCTTGGATTTCTACCTTTCCTCTCAATCTTGTCAACAACAGGTCTGGTATTCCGTGTGCAGTGCTTGGATTGAGTGCAAGTCTTCTCTGCCAGTAACTCACGTTGAATTCAGATTGCCCAGAGATTTTGTTTTAGCTCAGTTAAAATATGTAGGCCTATCCATTTATATAAATGTGAGCAAGATGTAACAGTTTATTTTTGAATATTGTCTCACGAAATATCTGCCATAATATTACATAAAGAATGAATAAAAACTTAAGTGAAAACTTCCAATATGTGTATTAGAGGTCACAGCAAGACTTTTTTTAAAAAAAGCTAACTGTTAACCTGCGACATCTTACGGTTTTGAGCCGCAATACTAGACATAGCAGTTTTGTTTTTAACTCCTTAACTGCCACGCCCAAGTTGATAAAGGCGATATTACTTTGCGTTGATCTGCCATTCCTGTGTTAACTCGTGCCAAACCGCTGCTTCGCTATAAAAAGCAGCGGTAAGATGTACACATTGGCCTCTAGTAGTGTTTATTTGAACTACTACAAATCCACAGAAGTGCTGTTTAATTACTACTATACTTCGATGGTCGACTAAGGAACTACCACTAAAGCACAGGGTGAGGTTTTACCTGGACGTTAGAATGTTATTGTTTTCTAGTTTTTTTTTCAACTGCATTTTGAAGTTGCCATTATCAATTTTTTTATTTTGATTGTGGTTTAGTCGATATGGCAGGAATTATTTGTAATAATTTTAAGGATCTCGTGTAATTTTAAGATTTATTCAGATGCATTGGTGTGAGTTATGCAACAATTTGTAAATTTTATGAGAATGACGGCGATCAGAATGTGGACTCAATATACCACGATGAGATGTGATGAATTAGGAGATTCTGGTGGGAGTTTGGTAGAAAAAAGATGTTGCTGACTTTCATCATGGTGGACTAGAGCACGCTGCATGTATGCTGAATGAATGAATGAATGAATGAATTGATTTTTTATTTCCCAAAAATATGTACAATATTATAATACAATTTGTACAATTAATTTCTAGATTGTTACAATACCGAACAATTTTGAAATGTGAAGAAAGAATAAGACATAATCATCATAGAATAAACAACATAAATTAAACATCATAAAAATAGCATCATGTATAAAAACATTGTCCTCGGGAAATGAGCCTGCATGGGCTATGATGCCTGTGCGCAGTCTCGAGTTGTTCACGCCTGAAGAAATAACGGACTGGATTAATAAAAAAAAAATGAATTATAAATATAGTACAAAATAATACACCACTACACACCACACACATACATACACACACACATACATACACACACACTACACAATATACATATATATATATACTATATTATATATTTTATATATATATAGTATATATATATATATATATATATATGCATGCATGCACATACACATGCGAATATGCAATGAATATATTAAAAGGAAAAAACCGCGTAATTTTGCTTTGTACCTGTTTTAAAGCATTAAATATTATTAATTTCAAAACATATACATATTAGCAAACAATAGTAATTAAGCAGGGTCACCGCAGATTATAATATTTTATTGATAATGAATGATGATGGGATAGGAGTGGTGGCTGTTTACATGTCAAACTGTCCGTCTGTAGTTCGTAGGACAGCACTGCCTCGGCCTCCTCAATAGACAATGATAATAACCACTGGTTAACCTTCCTTTTAAAAATAATTGTAGAAATTTCACTGAAAAAACTAAAATTTGGAAACTGTTTACTCATATTTATAAAAAAGCACGTGAGCAAGATAGTATGAGTTGGTGTTAGAATAAGATTTAGTTAATTGCAGTGGTAGAATTCCTGTTGATCTAGAATAAACGTGTGTTATGGGTGTGTTGAGTTTCTTACAAATAAATCATCTAAATTTTTATACATGTGTATTAAAAGAGATTTTATAAAAAGTTGTCTTATTGTAAACATTTTAGTTTCTTGAAAATAAAATGGATGTTGAAAACCTATGACATTTTTTAAAAGCTACTTTCAAAATTGTTTTCTGAAACCGTAAAAAGAGGATCAAGATTTGATTTATAAGCTGCCCCCCAAGAAATTATCCCAAATGCAAAAAGAGATTGCACGTATGCATAATATACCATTTTTCATTTTCTTGAACAGCAAGAATATCCCTAAGGTTCTTAAAGGCAAAGATATACTTTCGGGTCTTTTGTTTGAGATATTCAATATGGTCTGACCATTTCAAACGGAAAATCTAAAATAACGCCAAGATATTTATACGAGTTTATTTTTTCGATTGCTTCACAAATACAGGTACTGTTACTGTGATTTCCACAATTATGTATGATCAGATTTCCTAAGACATTAATCCGACTGAGGATTCAAAGAAATTGGCATAAATTTTGTTTTAGTTATATTTAGGGAAAGGACATTCTGATCAAACCACTTTTTCAATAACATTAAATCACTTAATGCTTCTCGTCTCACATCCGCCCATGTATTTCCTTTCAGAAAAATAAGTGTGTCGTCGGCAAATAATGTTATTTTTCCGTTTAAATTTAGCTTGGCAATATTATTTATATATAATAAGAACAGAATTGGCCCAAGTGTACTCCTTGAAACTACACCGTAGTCTACATTAATTGCATCGCTACTACTAATTACAAATTGAGACATATTGTTTTCTATTGGTAAAATAACTTTGAAACCAGGTAAGGGCATTGCCCCTAACACCTAATTGTTCTAATTTATTCATTAACTTATTTCTATCAACAGAGTCAAAGGCTTTTTTGAGGTCTAAAAAGATTAGCATTGATTTTTTGTTTTCTGAGATTGCACTATTTTAATTCTTTATTTAAATCAAACAATGCATCCGAAATTACTCCTGTCGTCCCCTAAACCCATACTGACACTGAGAAAGTACATTATTTACCTGGAGAAAATGTACGAGCTGTTCCTTAACTACCTTCTCCAGTACCTTAGCAAAGACACTCAAGAGGGATATCGGACGGAAGTTGTTTTTGTCAGTAAAGCTGTTTGACTTGTGCAAAGGGTACACTTTAGCCAACTTAAAATTGTCAGGGAATATTCCCTGGGTTATACTTAAATTGATCAAGTATAGCAGTGGTTTCATAAAAGTGCTTAAATTGTCCTTGAGGACCCGTGCAGAAAACGCCATCATGACCCGGGGCAGAGCCTCCACGTAAATTTGTCACGTGCCGTATTATGTCCAGTTCTGTCACCGTACGTAACGTAAATGTCGCATCCAGTCTATAGTCGCTATCGCTCACCACTGGGTCCCCTACCGGGTTTAATTGTATCGGCTAACGTTTTCCCAACAGCTAGCTGTGGAGCAGCTCTGTGCTCGGCAAATAAACCCTTCAGTACCGGGTGACAGCACCGTTGTAAACTTGTCACAAACTGGTTGGTTATTGGTGTTCGTGTTTAAATGAACGACCATCAGAAGATATATGTACTGAAGTTTTTTTTTTGACTTTAATTTATTTACAATCTGTTTATATACAACAAACAATAAGTAAATTTGATGATAAATCTTAAGGACATGGTTAATCAAAGTTCATTAACCTTAATTAACATAGACATTTAAGAGATTGTTCATCTTTAAAATCGATCAGCTAAGTTTAAGAAATCATGTCTTTTTAGCCGAAATTGATGGTCACTGTTGTCCAGCAGATTAATAGCCAAGTAGTTAGGATGAGAGTTTAATTTGTTTTGATACTTGATGCAGAACTTTGGAATTTCTTCAGTAACAAAAGGGATATTCGTGTCTCTGTGAATGACTTCATTACGAACATACCATGGGGCCTGTAATATCTTTCGGAGAACTTTAGATTGGAAACGCTGTATAATTTCAATATTTGATGTAGAAGCAACTCCCCACAGTTGTATTCCGTACGTCCAGATGGGCTTTAGAACAGTCTTGTACAACAACAGTTTGCTTTCTATTGATAAATGGGATTTGTTCCCAAAAAGCCAATTTAGTTTTGAAAATTTTGAATTTAATTGGAGCCTTTTGTTCCATATGTGTGGTTTCCAAGTCAGCTTCCTATCGAGATGTACACCCAGATACTTAGCTTCATTTCTTTGAGGAATTTGAATGTTGTTTAAAAACACTGGTGGACAGGTGTCATGTTTCAACGTAAATGTGACGTGAACAGATTTAGTTTCATTCACTTTAATTCTCCAAGTTTTAAGCCAAACTGTGATAGAATTTAAGTTAGTTTGTAGAATTTGTGATGCTACAACATGGTTGGAGTGGGATGCCAGTACGGCAGTGTCATCGGCGAATGTTGCTGTCAAAGAATTTTGATTAGTTGGAATGTCTGCAGTGAAAATTAAGTACAGCACTGGTCCTAGTACACTTCCCTGAGGTACACCAGAGTTTATTTCATTCAGATCTGAAAGACAATCATCAAACTTGATTTGAAAATACCTTCGTTCTAAATAAGATTTTATAATGTTGTAAACAGTGTGAGGTAGATGACTTTTTATTTTAAATAGAAGCCCTTCATGCCACACTTTGTCAAAGGCTTGACTCACATCGAGAAATGCTGCAGAACAAAATTTTCTTGATTCCAAATCTTGCCTTATTATATTAGCTACTCTATGGACTTGTTCGATAGTGGAGTGGTGCACTCTGAAACCAAACTGATGATTGGGAATTAAATTGCATTCAGTTATAAAAACCTGAAGTCGTTTTAAAAATAACTTTTCGAATAATTTAGAAGGTATAGGTAGTAGACTGATTGGCCTGTAGGACATTACTTCGTTTTGAGGTTTTCCTGGCTTAGGAACAACAATAACTTGAGCCACCTTCCATTGTGATGGGAAGTATTCAAGCCTCAAAATAGCATTAAATACGAAGGTAAGAAAGAGTATGGCTTTCCTAGGAAGCTCTTGTAGTATCTTACCTGTTATTAACTCATAACCAGGGGCCTTTTTGGGATTAAGATTTTTAATCTCATCATATATTTCAGATGGTTTAAAGGAGCCAATAGGTAGTGAGAGTTGGTTAGGTGAATCAAGAAACTCCTTTACAACATGTCTATTATCAAAGTTGTTATCTACAGGGTATGGTTTGAAAACATTACTAAAATATGCAGCAAACAAATCAGTTTTCTCTCTGTTACTTTTCGCCCAAGAACCATCTGGTTTAGATATTGGAGGAATGGGCACTTGCGGTTTCTTTGTGCTTTTTGTTACTTTCCATAAAGAATAGTCTGTTGCTTCAGTTGGGGAGAGATTTGAAGTGAATTCTTGAAACCATATGTTTTTTAAGTTTTTAAGCAAAATCTTTAACTGTCTTGATGCTCTGTTAAACATTGTTTTATCTCTTACATTTCTAGAATTTTGCCATATTCTTCGTAAGCGACGTTTTTGAGCAATGTGCTGCTTAATATATATTGGGTAATTGATATTGCCACACGTTGTATTATTAAGTTCAGGCGTTGCACTCCAAGCAGATTTCTGAACAGTATAATTAAAAATTTCCACAGCG
Organism: Homalodisca vitripennis; assembly: GCF_021130785.1. Taxonomy (NCBI): domain Eukaryota; kingdom Metazoa; phylum Arthropoda; class Insecta; order Hemiptera; family Cicadellidae; genus Homalodisca; species Homalodisca vitripennis. The sequence continues at coordinate 12,146,372 of NC_060214.1, read as the reverse complement.
TTGTCTATTTCCTCTCTTGTTTTAAGTGATATATTAAGACTTAAACTGTCATTTAACGTTTCACGAAACTTCACCCAGTTTGTGCCTTTATTCGATAAGGACGCTGCCTTTTCTTTCAATACAAATGATGAACTTATTGATAGGATGACCGGAGAGTGATCGGACGACAAATCAAGAGATGAAACAGCCTCCATATAGTTAGGAGAAATACCTCCCGTAACAAAGAAATCAAGAAGATCTGGAGGTACTTTGGGATTATACCGACCACACCAGTATGAAGAACACAAAAATAGAAATTTATAGAAACAAACATGATAGAACGAAAAAAACAACTCTTCAATTACAAAATTACAAACTTACAAGCATTTCCAGGTATTGTGATCGGTATTGTTGTCGCTTTTATCTTATCTTTCTCGAGAATCCTGATTACGGCAGGCCGCGCGGCATCACGTGATTTGCACGGTACATCATTGCCTTTCCATTACAATTCAATTTATATTTCTGATTAGCCCCTCTAGAATTTGATATTTTACTGATAGGTACTATCTCGAGGGATGTTTTTCTTTCGTCGACATCAGCGCGGGGCAGCACCGAAGGTGCTGTCGAAGCCCGCGCTGATGGCCGGAGGCACTCGCATTTTGGGTGGCGGAATGTGATCAAGAATAAAAACAAGTTTTGAGTGTTTTTTTAATAAAGAGTTTAGTTTGGTAAATGTTTGTTTTTGTTAAATTTTTGTGTTTGGAGAAATATAGAGGTAAAACACGAAAGTACAACAAAGCGATGCACCAGCTGAACGGGCGGCGAGGCTTTGCAATCACGTTATCTACTAGACGCTCGACTTTGACCTCTGTCTGAGGATGGGGAGGGGTTTGCGATAAGACAATTCCTGTTTTATACTGACGAAATAGTCTTCTACGCTAATCTAGTAATCAGTAGAAGCAAAATGTTAAATAACGATTCATGTCTGGGTGTGGTCGGTATAATCCCAAAGTACCGATCTGGAATTTTGTTGGGATCTGAAGGCCAATAGGTTGGTTCCCCTGTAGATACGTAACTCAAGTGATTGTCATTCATGCAATTTAACAAATTTCTACCTCTAGGGTTAATCAACCTTGAACCCCACATGACATGTTTGGCATTAAAATCACCACCTGCTACAAAACGAGGCCCTAAAGTTTCGAAAAATTCGTTGAATTGAAGTTTGGTAATATTGTGCCTCGGGGGACAGTAAACACCAGAAAATGTAAGTGGTCCCATCCAGTCCTCAACCACTATGCTTGTAGCTTGAATATGATCTTCTTGAAATCTAGGTAATTCATAATGTTTTATTTGTTTTCTGATTAGCACAGCGCTACCTCCATGCGCCGTATTGTCAGGGTGGTTTGTAGAATAAAAAGTAAAATTTGGGATTTTGAAAAAATTTAAGTTTGTAAAGTGGGTCTCAGAAATTAACATAATATCTATTTTGTGTATTGAAATAAAAAGTTGAATATCTTGGCCATGTCGGGCCAAGCCATTGGCATTCCAGAGTCCAATCCTATAAAATCTATTCATTTTAGTTTTGATATGACAGTTGTCAATAGGTTAATCAATGTACCTATTTGCTGGGCTTGTTGAGACATCATCATTTCGAACTTATTTAAAAATCCATCAATTATTTGATTCAGATTGTGATTTGCTTCTACATTTGATTGACCTGATGCCACTCTAGCATAAGATAAGGTTGGTGATACTGGTTGAGACTGATTACCTGTTGAATTTTGAGTACGAACAGATATAGGTCTATCTACTTCTCGATCTTGCACTGGAGGAGGAGTGTCTTTTTTAACGCTGGTCTTAGAGGTGGAAAAGCCTTTTTCTTAATATCTTTGTAAATAGAGCAACCTTTATAGTTGGCTGGGTGCTCACCACCACATAATACACATTTGGGAGGAACATTTACAGATTTATTACAGCTGCTAGTATCATGATCTGAGCCGCATTTTACACAGCGGTTTTGGTACCAGCAGTAAGCCTTTGTGTGCCCATATCTTTGACACTTTTTGCACTGCACCACATCATTATGTTTGTAAGGGGGCTCAAGTACAATTTTGGCATTTAGTAGGAATTCAATTTTAAAAATGTCTTTGTTGTTTGATGCTGGCTCTAAGACTACAAAAAAAATTGACAGTGGATCTTTAGATTTGCTACTTCTAAGGTTCGACACATTCCTAACTTTGTGGTTATAAGCTTCTATAGCTGTTTTAATTTCCTGGGGTTCCGTAGAGAAGTGCATATTCTTAAGCACTACTCTATAAGCTCTGTCACCCTTTATTTGGTATGTATGGAAGTTTACTTTCATGTTAGTTAAATGTTTGACTAATGCGCGGTAGGCTTCAATAGTATCAGTGTTAATTTTTACTTTATCTCTAGCTATGCATTTAAATGAATATGACTCTTTTTTAATTACTTGTTCAATGTTTACCATCATTTTACTTATGTTGACAATGTTGGGGACAAATATAGGTGGAGGCCTCACCTTCGTCCTACATTTGTCGTCATTCATCGTTTCTTCTTCAGAGCCTAGGTTGGCGTTACTCAGCATTTCAAATCTGTTGTGCAATTCAATAGGTCTAGCAGTTTTTGCAACGTACTCTGTAGGTCTACAAGGTTTCTTAACATCTGAAACGTTGGCTGTTGACAAATGTCTTTTGTTTCTAGTTGTTTCGATTTGCCACTCGTTTTGATTATTGACATCGTCATTAGAAATAGTTTTTCCTGAAATGATGTTCATTGTTTGCTTATTAGAACAATAATTGTGATCATTAGTTATGGTATCAAAATCCAAACAGTTTGAGTTGTTTGAAGGGGCAAATTTTAAGTTGTCCATTACCTTCTCACTTGAAAAACTACTAATAGTAAACAAACACTGAAAACAATTAAAGTTAACGGGTAAGGTTAGTTGTAGGAAAAGTACTGGAAAAAAAAGATTACGAAAAAAATCTAAACATTTTTATGTAAATTATGAACAAAAATGTTTTAAGAACTGTTTTATATAGTTTTAACCACTAATTGGGTAAAAAACTACATTTTAAATTAAAATAAAGGGCACAACACTAAATTTAAAATAGTAATTAAATTATAAAAACCCTGAAGTTTAACACTAAAAAATCAATCCCAGCTTGCACAGCTGACAATTTATTGTGATATGAGATTACGTGCTGACACTTTTTTGGCTGGGACGAATGTCGCTGCCTTACCTGTTTAACTGCAACAGTCTTATCCCTAATCCTAAACACTTCCTTGTTTGAAGTTTGTTATTGACGATGGGTTATTTGAAAGGTTTATAGGATTTCGTATATTTGCCATTGTTATATGTCACTAAAAGTTCCTTTAACTGGGTCATAAAGCTTGGTTTCACGGATGCTTATCATGAAAGCTAATAACTACGAAATAATCTTGACTGCGGCTACAAAATTAAATTAGCTTATATGACAATAATAAAATAAAAACTGCTTCACCAAAAGGGTTAACTACGTGCAACTTCAGTACTGGTTTGAATTTATAAAAAAAGGCACCACAAGAAATATTTTCAGACACTTTGCTACACAATGATAACTTACTAATTAAACAGATGGTGCCCACTAGCACTGGTGTGGCCCTTAAAGACGGACCACATACAAAACACTTCTCACTCACCTCCATCGGAAAGGAGAAGACACCAATAAGATATTTCTTGACAGTTTCCATTTCGCTCTTTTTACAAATACTTTCTGAGGTCTTGGCAGCTCAATATTAGAATAATCACTATATAAGTAAAAGTAATTACTGTAAACAGAACAACAAATTCCTAGGGGTAAGGCTGCTGCTCTCTAACTCTGGGTTCGATTCCCGGGGAGATCAATGCATATTTGTAAGTTAATTTAGACTGCTTTTCCGTAAAGACGTTTAGTATGCTCAACTGGAGTAGAAAGAATCCCGTTAAAAAACACCAACAAACTCAAGCGGGCTGCAACAAGTGCTTCGAGACCTTAGCCTGATACATCACCTTGACAGATCTTTCACCAGTATGCATGTCTTTGAGGATCCTCTTCTACTCTCTGGTTAAGCCCCATCGGAAGCTTTACTAACACAAGTTTTTCATTTACACAGTCACGATTCAAAGAGTAGCCCCGCCGCCCGCCACAACCATCTGGTCCATGTATCTTTGTCTCAGCTTCGCCACAAACCGTTCCCGGCTCTCAATTTATTTAACAGAATCTGGCAAGGAGTTCCGTAATCTACAGGCAGTGGCGGTGAAGGATCGGTTGTAGGTTGTGGTTGTGTGTATTGAAATCCTGAGACTTATTGCACCAGACCGAGTTTTTCTTGCGCCACTGCCTGCCAAAAACTGAAAGTTTTTAGACAATGAAAAAATTCGAATCGATATTGAATCACCTAATTTTAGCCGGGTAAACTTATATCCGGAAGCACTTTGTAGAGAGCTACGGTTAGAGAAAGATTTCGCCCGATTTTCTAGAAAAGGACGGAAATAAAGCGAAACTGACGTTTTTATTGCGTAAATATGGTTGTTAAATTTATTGGATTTTATGTAACATAAACTGAAAAATATAATACAATACATCCCAATACAATACATATTGTTATTGTTATAGTATTGTTATTGTTATTGTTTTCGTATTGATATGACTTCTTGAATTGATATAGATTTTTAATAAGCTGGATTTGGTTGGTCGTGTATGTGTTTTGTGCACGGCTGCTATGCATGATTATGCTGTTGATTATTATAGAATGTTCCACCATCTCTTTGTGGTGGAATAACATAAATATATCTTAATGCTTAAGATATATTTATTTTATTGGTTCTTAGTTTTTTATTATACATATATGTGTGTATTTACATATATTTATATTATCTTATTACGATTATTGTTATTTATATTACTTATAGTACTGTCATTGGTTGTATACGTTGTCTCTTTTTTTATTTGGATATCTCTCATGCACGATGGACTCTTGTTTGATTAATGTTGCCTGCTGCCATCCGTGTAATATATAGCTATTGTGTAATTTTTTTCTTCAAATATTGAATGCTTATTGTAATGTAGTTGCATGTAATGGGTTTCCGTTAAATACATAAATAAAAAAATAAATAAAAATCCCAGACCTGTTAGACCACCCATTTCTGAGAAATGAGACAAAATATGCAAAATTCGGCCTCGAAAAACACACTTTGTACTTTTGAAGTACATTAACTTCATTAAATGGCTAAAAAAATTTTTAACCAAAACTTTTAGAGCATTAATAAAGACAAAAATACAATATCTGTTTATTAAATAAACGATTTTCATAAAACAAAACATTTTGTGATGTTTTTTTCAGTCAAGTAAATAGTTACAAAGCATTTACAGTATAAAACATTGTAGGTTGAGAAACATGATTTTAAAAATACAACGTCAATTAAAATGCTTTTATTTTATTGAAAATCGAGAGTTGACAACAGTGCTGCAACAATACCTGAATACAAGTTATTATTGTACAGTTGTCCAATAATTCAGTCTATCATCATTGTAAAGCTGACTCTTCTATCATCTTTGGTTTGTGCAGTGTATGTGAATTATTTGTACTTTATTCGCGTTTTTTACGACAAGATACCATTTAAATTTTCAAATCAAGAGTACGCAGATATTGTTTTCGTCTAAGGTTTTGTCTATGGAAATGTTTGAGCAGCTAAACGTGAATATGAAAGACGATTTCCGAACAGAAGAACACCTATTCTTGTAACATTTGCATGGGTTTTCAGTCACTTACGAACAAATGGATATTTCCCAGCCGTTAATTGTTCGAAAGAACATCGTTCAATACACCCTGTACGGGAACAAGATAATATGATTGACATGATACAACGCAGTCCTCAACTTAGCACTCGCCGACGTTCAAATAGATTAAACGTATTCTCGTAGTGCAGTCTGGAGAACATTGAAAGAAAAAAAAACTTTGGTTCATATCACTTACACAGAGTTCAAAACCATCGAGGTGACAGTGCATTAAGATTAAAATTTTGTCGATGGGTGTTAGAAAGTCGTAATAATGTAAGTTGTCTTTTATTCATGGACAAATCAATGTTTACAAGATACGGAATTCTAAATTTGAAAACAGTCACCGGTGGTCAGCACACAATCCAAAAGCAGTTTCAGAGCGCGAACTTCCAAATTCTGTTTTCGATAAATGTATAGCGTGGTATAATTAATTGGGGACCAGTTAATTGGCCCATTTGTTTTTTAAAACAGTCATATTGGTCTTGTGTACAAAGACATTTTCGAGAATCAACTGCTAGTTCTACTTCAAATTCAATTCAAGTTCAAAATATTCTTTATTCATTTGTATACATATGTTGTACAGAATAGTGTCAAATTATTATGTAAATATTATAAATACTTACATTATTGTGCCAATGAAAATATTGATATAAAAGTACGCCAATCACCCTTGATAACTAACTTAGACCTAATCAAGATTAACTAACATACACTTTTTCAGTAGATATTTTATAAATTTGTTAACCAAAATACTAACTATTTCTATGATTATAAAACTCTTCTGAAGAGTAGCAAGATATGGTGGTAAGAAATGTCTTTAGTTTTCTGATAAATATTGTCATATTTGCCCCTTTAAAAGCTGCAGGAGGGGATGGAATCTTTCCGACCCTGCTTCAGCAAGGGCCGGAGAATCTCCTCACTCTTCTATGTGAACTATTCAGGGCGAGCCTAGCTTATGGGTACATACCACAAGTCTGGCGTCTCAACAGGGTGGTCTTTATCCCTAAAAAAGGGAGAGCGGACTATTCTGTTCCTAAATCTTTTCGTCCCATCAGTTTATCTTCGTTTCTACTGAAAACATTAGAAAGACTGGTGAAGAGGCACCTTAGAAAGGGAGTTCTCTCAGACACTCCCCTTCATCGCAACCAACATGCGTACCAGCAAGGCAAATCCTGTGAATCAGCACTGCACCAACTAGTCAGTAGGACTGAGGATAGCCTGTCCGCCAAGGAATTGGCATTGTGCACCTTCATAGACATTGAAGGAGCTTCTGACAATGCTAAATTCACTGCGATGGTAAGTGGAGGACAGCGACGTGGCCTCGAGCCAGCTCTGTGCCGGTGGCTTAGGGCCATGCTGTACTCCAGACGGATCAGGGCCGATCTCAATGAAGAATCGCTTGTGATCGCACCCACAAGGGGATGCCCTCAAGGAGGCATCCTGTCACCTCTACTGTGGAATCTAGTAGTAGATGGTATACTTGAGGACCTTACTAACAATGGAATCTATGTCCAAGGATATGCAGACGACATAGTCCTTATGGTACAGGGAAAACATACAAATGTTGCTGATATCATGAATACCAACCTTCAACATGTACACAACTGGTGTCATGGAGAGGGACTGAAAGTAAATCCCTCTAAGACAGTAGTTGTACCATTCACTAGGAAAAATAACCTAGAGTCTCTTTCCAGGCTGAAACTCGCATCCACACAGCTTGAGTGATCAAAGACAGTCAAATATTTAGGACTGACTCTAGACCATAAGCTTACGTGGAATGATCATCTTAACAATATCCTGCACAAAGCAAAGTGGGCGCTCATGACGTCCAGGAGACTTGCAGGAATCTCATGGGGCATAAAACCCCATATAGCACTACGGCTTTACAAAGCAGTTGTAAGGTCTCAAATCACTTATGGTTCATTAGTCTGGTGGACAAAGGTGAATCAGGTAACTGCTAAAGCCAAGCTTGAAAGCTTACAAAGGCTTGGCACAATCTTTGCAACCGGAGCATTTAGGAGCAGTCCCTCAGCGACCCTCGAGGTGGCTTTAGGACTTCCGCCTCTTGATGTCTACATAAAAGCTGAAGCGCGCAAGTCAGCTTATCGGCTGATGGTTGCTGACTTGTGGAGGAATGGCACGTCTAAAACGGGCGGGCCACGGCACCATCACCGAAGCTGTAAACCCAAACGCTATTCTCGAAATGGTCTCAGACATAATGAGAACAGAGTTCGTATTCAATAAGCCATTCTCTGTTGACTTCTACTCCAGAGATGAGTGGAAATCGCAAGATAACATCCCAACAATAAGAAAGAGCTTTGTCTGGTACACGGATGGCTCGCTTATTAAGGGCAGAACCGGATATGGAGTGTTTAGTTAATCCCCTAGAACTGCCCTTTGCGGCAGTTTTGGACGGAACTGCTCCATATTTCAAGCCGAAATCTATGGTATCCTGGCCTGTGCCAACCTAGGCCTCACCAGAAGGTACCAAGGAAAGAACATCTGCATAATGTCAGACAGTCAGGCAGCTCTTAAAGCTCTTGACTCCAACAGCATTTCATCCAACGGCGAGCCCCCCTCCCCACCCCCTCTCATGACGACCGGTCGTCCTCGATTTCACATCCACATCCACTCTGCCCTCCGCACATCCACGGCCCACCTCACAAGTAACCGCTGACCTACAACATTCCCGCAGTTGTCGGTTCAATGTCGCCCAGTCCTGAGCTCTTGCTCCTCCCCACGGCACGTAATCGTCTTTGGGGAGGAATCTCTTCTTCTGAATTCCGGTAACATACAGGGTTATGCGTCAGTAAACCCAACACTAGACTATTCGGCCAAAGCTACAGCGTTCGTAATTTCGTAAGAATGATTGCGCCAACTATAAAGAAATACTCAAACTATTTTCTAATAATCGAATTAAGATTTAGCCACAGTCGCAATTGTGTGGGAGTGCTTCGACACTCTCTGCAAGCTTGGATCACGCAACTTTGTACGCCTTGGTTGGGTACCGGGCCATACAGGCATAGGGGGCAACGAATGCGCCGACAGGCTTGCCAAAAGCGGAGCAAGCATGCCATACACTGGTCCAGAACCGAGTTGTGGTATAAGCAAGTCAGCTGCTTACCAAAGTATAAACAAATGGTCCATGAAGACACACCGCTTGCGGTGGCAGAGTCACCAAGGACAAGCACTCGGCAAAAGACTGCTTACTGACTCTAGCTCCGGCTTCACCAGATGGCTGATGGGGCTGGGCAGGGATCAGGTTAAGCAAGTGATTGCCTTGATCACTGGACACGGCCACTTCAGGAAGCACCTAAACACTCTAGGTTTACGAAATGAGGACTCGGAGTGTAGACTCTGCAATAAGTCTGAAGAGACTGCAAAACACATAATACTGGACTGTGAGAGACTGGGAGCAAGGAGAAGGGCTCTTTTCGGTGATAAACAACCAGGCGACGAACCAGATGCTAGTATCGGGGAAAAGCTTCTTAGCCTAATTAAGGGCACAAAGATAGGCTTACCCCTCTAACATCAAATGGGCACACAATAAGCTCAGGTTGACGTGTGAGGATCATGTGAATCCACCCCAATACCCCAACGCAAAAAAAAAAAATTAGTTTTTATTTATTTAATATTGGTATTGTTAAGTTTATATTTATTTATTGCTGATATTGTTAATCGGTTTATGTATTTACTTGTGATTCATAATTATATAATTTATTACATTTTTTTATTATGCTAATATAGCGTCATTATGTTGCATTTTTTAAGGATTCTAATACTTAATGCAATATAGATGTATAATTTCTTATTTATTAAGCACTTGGCTTTGTTGATTTCCCGATGATCTGTACAATATATTTATAAATTTACATTTATTCCTTAATGTAATAACATTACTGTTTAAATAAATATGGGAAGAGTATTCAATCTAGCCAATAAGCTGACGACTTTGTCATTGGGAATTGAGATAAATCTTCCCATTCTTAAACGACTGTTTCTGCTAAAAAGGAAAAATACACATATCTTTCCAAATCCTCCAAAGAATAAATTTTTGAAATCTGAATTTTAGTGGGTAGATAAACGTCATTAATTTATCAATTTCAGCTAAACTGGATTATTTTCAATTTGAGGTAAAATATCTTTGAGATTGCACAGTTGGTAACACTGACAAAAAGTAAATAAATAGGGATTTGGGAATTTTTTTACTGGTGGTGAGGGAAGAAACTTGTTGTTTAATGTTTGTTATCGTTTTCTGTTATCGCACAATCGGCTCTAGTTTCCAAATGAGAGGTAAAAATAGTGTTACTTTTAGATTAAGTTATGATTAACGTCCTACATCAAGTAACATTTTTATTAATTTGTTACTCTGTCAACAATTGAATTGTATTAGAGTTATTTTTGAATACTTTCAAGGTTATAAATTAAAATTCAAACATTTAATATTAGAGAATTGTAAACATAACACTGTACATGGTATCATGAAATAATTGAATATACTAAACAAAAATTACTCCTTTTAGGATAGAGAATTTAAATTTTGATATACCCTAAATATTAGTTTATATAGTTAACCAACCATACCACTGTCTCTGTCATGGAGCATGGAAACATCTAAATTGTCCCCAGCCACATTATTTTATAGGCTTAGTTGTAATTAATAACCACCCATTAAAATAAGTTCAACCAACATATTGGAAAATATTGAAGCAATCTGAATTAATTTGAATATGTTGAACGTTTTTGGTCAATTTCGGTTATATGTGGCTGTGTCTACAAAATCAACCTTTAGTTTTATGTGAAACAAAACTGATTTAATATCTTATATTCTGATGTAGAAAAGTATATAAACCCATTATAATACATGCCTAATAATACATATTATAAACATATGGTTTAACATAAACTACTAACCTGTTGAAGTGTAGCCTAGCTAAAAGTGGTTCCAAGAGAGTAGCCTACTAATGATTATAGCCATTTGATTCAAAAAGAGTGATGGTTTTAACCGTCCATCACAGGTTTGTTCAAAGAATCAATAATGCAGCTGTTGCATTTTCTAGGGGCGTTCTTACATACTATTTCAACTTAGAAATGTTTTAATTAATTATTACTGTAAGGTGCTGGCTCCTTGTGACAAAATACATATCACAACTTTGCTACAAAATGTTGTAAATTTCTCACACCAAGTCCATTTATAGGTTATTTGTAAGTTTGTATTTGTCGGCAATAGTTGCATACAGTCAAAAATTCAAATGCAAAGTTTTATATTATAAAATTTTGAATAAACATCATAAAATAAATAATGGAAACATGTTAGACTGAGAGAGACCGCAGCTGTCCCACGTCTGTTGGGCACTCCTCAGCATGCTATTCTGCAACAGGTTAATTAATGTCAAAAAATTTCGTTCCTTACTCTCAACAAGCCTTTGTCTTTCCAAGTTTAAATTTCAAAAGTTGTTCTGAGTACAAGGCTTTAAGGAAATACACAATGTGCACCCTTGCCAGATAAGTGTTTTCATCCTTGAATACAGGGTTTAAGCTGGGATGAACATTTTCTTGGCAAATATGCTTCAGACTCTTCAGCAAACATATTTGAACTGTAGCGCGTTGGTGTTCAGCAGTTATTCCAATGATTTTTATCGAAAAACATTCTGAAGTTCCCTAATATTTTTGCCTTCAGAACTTGAATAAAAATACTGTTAAAATATTTCTAACCTCAATAATTAAAAAAAGAGATTTTTGTGAAGAGGTTTGATTAAACACAGTTTAGTTTCAAAATAACATAGGTATTAGTTTTATTGTAAAAATATGCATAAAAATGAAAAGTCTTCTCTCAATATAAAATAAAATAGTATAGTGTTGTTTTAACATCAGTTTATCTTTAGAAAACCAATTAGACCCTGGTTTAAAAACCAATCTCACTAAACCTGTAGCCTTCTTTGTTTTGTAAACACAAATGTTTAAACCTCACTGAAATGAATTCTTGCCTATTAGATGCTTAAATTAGTTATACTTAATATTTTATGAATGTCTGCAATTCCAAATAAAATCTGATTATGACATAACCTAAAAAATCTCCAGTACTAGTTATAGACATCAAGACGAACCACTTTTGATTATGAAACCTTTAGAGAGTCAAGGGTACAACTTTGTTTTTAATCGTTTGGGTGCCAGCTATGGCGCACCAGCACTGTTGTCATAGCAACAAAGCATGAGCGTTCATTGGACACTACTCTTTCATTGTGCGAGGTCTGCACACGTCATTGGATGGAAGGGGAACCATAATAAATTAAATATTGTTTTAATAAAGTTGACCATTTCCCATCATCTTTACCCATGTGGGCTTTGGACCTCAAATAGCGATTTAACAATGAATAATTAATTTACAAAATTGCAGTTTAGTTAAGCACCAAAAACTGGTAATTTTTCATTCTTACAGACACAAAACTTAGTTATTGATTGTAAATAACTTGATTTATATGTCTAGACGCAGAATTAAACAAGCTATATTTTAATGTAACTCGCACAATTTTAGCTCTATTAGTTAGTTTGTAGTTAATGTTCAAACTCAGGTATGTATACTTTTTGATCCCAGGGTAGCCAGGCACTTTTCAACTAAATGATTTGTCGGCTGGCAGCAAAGGTCTCTAATATTTTATCGTATAGTATCATTGAAAACAGTAGTTTTAACAATTTTCCAAATGCGATATACTTTTCGTCTTTAGTGTTCTTTCCCTCTTTCGTCCCAATTTGTTGAGAACTTTTCTAAACAGCATCGCATTTTCTCGGGTAATCTCGCAAAATGCGACAACTGCGATCGCAGCTTTAAACTTGGCTTCAATATCACCTTCATGTACTTTCATACATCACATTTACTGTTAAAATAAAATTACGTTATTTTTCTGAGGTAATGTATTTTACAGTAGTAATTTAGAAAATGGTATGTTAACTGAAAAATTTGAATGTTAAGTGTTAGCTCCAGTTTACCAACCTCTTAGTGCAGCATCTGGCATCTAAAGTGACATTGTCAGATTCCAGACACTGCACTAAGAGGAAGGGGAACTGAGCAAAACTCAACAATTCACATTGACTCAACTCTTCGCAACGTAGCATGTTATGTGACCTGAAAAATGTTTTAATGAGGTAACTTCAATGTAATTTGTTCAGAAGTTGCACAATGAATTTATAATTTTACCCTCTCCTCTCTACTACCTGGATGATATTTTAATCCAAAATATTCAAAAGACCAGCAATTATATTATGAAAATCGTTAGGTATTTAGTTTTTGAACAGAGAATAACAAATCTTTAACAGTAATAATTTTACCAAAATTTACATAAACATAATAAAAGCTCGAGGGTAGACAAAAAGATAACTCTTCTGAAGATGTTCCTTTGTCATAATGTACTTTTATACACATTATTTTTCTTCCAATATTCAAGGTTTAAATTCTTATTCATGAAGATTCAGGTAATTTTTTCGTGGAAACAGATTTTTTCTAACCACCATACTACACTACAAGAGCTTGTTATATCTTAGGTTTAGCCTATATTTGATTTGCATGTTACAGGTAGCCAATTTATTTTTACTAAGGGTTTACAAACTATTAGGTAATAGTAAATTCATGCTTAAAAATATAATACTCAACTCTCCAAGTGTACATTGTCATTTGTTCTGATGACTCGGTTTTTTCCAAAGTATGCAATCTCCATAAAAAATGAAGTCCTGTAATTACTGAATAAAGTAACTAAAATATGGATTTTTCTATTGTGTAAGTTTTTCTTAGTGTACTGACTTACTACAAGGTTTAGCCTAAAACAAGGGTGCCTGCATAAAACAAAATTTGCGCAACACTAAGATTGAAATGTTCAATTTAGTAAAAATCATCGTAATTACATTATCATCAAGATAGGCTATGAAGCGTCATAACATAAACCATGAGTTCTTTGTTAAAAGTTTGTTATGGTGATGGAAAGTTTGAAAGGCTAATAGAATTCTGGACATTTGCCGTCATTATATGTTACAAAATGTACAACACAAAGTTTCAAGATCTGCAATCTGAACTCATCCTCAGGTGGAGAACGGACCTAACATAACTAAAATCTAGGTTAAAATAAACAAATCATACTAGAGCCGCTTGGGAGTCCAGTCAGGCGTTGTCACTGCAATGGATGCATGTCGTAAGCACAAGTCACGAGCACGAGAAGTCAAGGTCACAATCACATATCACACCAGGATTGTTAAAGAATTGTTAATAATGAATTGTTAAAGAATTGTTAATAATGAATTGATAAGGGGTCAAGTTTTACAAACTCTAGTCAAGTTATGCATTTAAATGGTATAAAAGGGTAGATCTTGTAGCAGGTTCTTCAGGTCTCGGGTAAAGAGCTGCTTGGCGCTATCTTTCAGTAGCCTATATCTAGCAAGTTGATGCATTGGTGGGTGCTGTAACATGGTGAACTTCAATCCACTTCTTGCTGATTCCTTAATGTGGTTGTGGGTTATTGTCTCTAGGATGTACAAGTTGGATTCTTGAAAGGCACTTCTTCAGGTTTCTCTGGTCTGAGTGTATCAGTTTATGCTAAAAATACCAATAATTTGGGTGTATATGTCATAATATTAGTTTGGTTTTAGACTGCGCTGATCTGATTAGTTGACATTTCATGCCTACACACTAGTAGTTATATGTAGCAGATTTGGGGGCTTTATTAATAATTGGTGAGATTAACTATCTTCTTACATTTACATTGTTTTTTTATACTGTCTCGTCTGCAATAGTTATAAAGAATTGGTTGAAATAATCTGCTATCTCTCTACTGGGTGTGTTTTCTCTTGTCCTTGGACTTTAAATAAGCTAGTTAGTCACTTCTTTTGGTTTTATTTCATGTTAATTATATTCCAGATAGTTTTTGATTTATTATTGCACTCTGCAAATTTAATTATATTGAATTGTTTCCTTATTTGTCGTGGTTGTAAGGCGGTACTCCTTTATACATTTTGAGGCTGTTCTTTTGTGTTCTCCAACAAACTTAATCACCGTAATAACCACTAACTGTTAAGAGTATAAACAAAACAACTTACATGTACATGATACTAAAAGCATTCCTGTCAATGATGATAGCTCATGTCCTTCATGTCAGAACAAGTGTAGATCAGATGGTGGTTACGCTACATTGAGAACTGCTCTCAACCGAATTGTTTAATTGACCTTTGAGTGTTACCAGTTTCTTAGCGCTGAGAATTTCCATGGAACAACACAATTCCCTTATACGCTTTTTAGCTTTTTCCAACACTTCTTTTGTTATGTTAATTTCATACCAAAGTTTCTCAGCATTCCATGTTTTTCTTAGCAGATTCACTGTAGTTGGTGATTAATGTACGAGTTAACATTCTATGTGTTCAGAAGGCAACTGAAAAAATGAATGTTACAGTCTTGTTCATGTATAGTTTTAGGCAGTAAAAATAATCATAGAAAACAGAAAACAAGAGAAGTCAGTTGATATGGTGACAGTGAGAAGGTACTATACATAGATACCAGCAAAGCTACTCCACATGACAGTATAGTAGGATTATTGGACAGAAACACTCCACATTCATGAAGAGGATGCAGTAGCTCTTCAGTGACGTCGGAACAAAATGGTCCGTTTTACTTATCGGACACACTCCGTATTTTTTCTTGTGCAGATTGGCTGAGAACATAAAATATAAACACTACGATATGGGCAAACCTGATTACTTGAAAATTTAAAAATAATTGGTTGACTTTTAAGTTGGAATAAAATAACTATTTAATAAAAATACTGTTCATAACATCATTCTGTCTGTGTATCGTTGAGAAGCTATTTTCCCATTCACCCTAGATAAGCATAACAGAATTAAAGAAGTGTTTTTGCTCTTGAATATAAAAAAGGTGGAGGAAATATTATAACATTTAGTGTGTATTCAGAAAACAAAAATAAAAATAGACATTTTACTCAATTAATTGTTGTCTCAAAGGAAGAACCTTAACCTTCTTGTGAATGCATAATGAAAGCGGTTATTTTAAGAAACCAGTTGACTGAGCGACCAGCAGAACGGTGGAGGCATTGTGGACAGAGTCAACAGTAGAAGATATATGTGGCAGTGGCATTGATGCTGTCAACCTAGTCCAAACAGTTTGCCTTTTAGTTGAGCGTTTGCTCATACAAGAAGCACATCACAGTTACGGCTATCGGATCTCAATTTTATTTACTGTAATTAGTTCACATCTGACACTCTAATAGGTGAGGCAAGGAAAGTTATAGTTCACTTGTGCTATGTTATATAGTAAATACATTTATCATATCTCTCAACAAGTGAATGACACTCCAGGGCCAGCCTTCAATCTGTAGAAACACCTCATAGTGTCAACAGAACTATTCATAAACTGAGGTATTGCACAAATTTGTTTATATTACTTATATTTTAAAATAAGTCATACAAAAATATTTAAACGTTTTATAAAATTTGTGTTTAAATGTTTATAATATTATCGATTTGATATGATATTCCAGTTGTGGTGTAGTTTTAATATTAAATTAAATTAAATTTTGCTTTAAAATATTAACTTTTCATGACTAGTAAATTAAGGAATTAAAACTTTTACAAATATTCAGTCCTCTGGGTAGAAACTAAATATAATCATTGTATGTATGATTTTCCTTAAATGACAAACCACTTTTTCCCCAGTTTTGCAAGCTTTCTTTCTAAACTCTGTAAAAAATAGTTTTTTATTGCAAACCTAACTGTATTTGGTACCATTTTGTTGACAAAGAACAATGTGAATATATATATATACACGTACCTATTAATAAACAACGGAACAAATAACTTTTTTCTAAATATTGCTTGTATAATTCGGTAAAAACCATCTTTGGGTGCGTAATGTGTATAAAATAGAAAAAAGTGTATATAAATACTATATATTGAATTGAGTTCAATATATCATACTGTATATTATAAATTATACTAGTCTAAAGGACAGTGTTGTAGTAAACATATATCAAAACCATTCATACCAGTAAAGTTATAGAACCTCTGCATAATCTATTTATTAAAGTTAGTTTATAATCTATTTACATCTATTATTCTCGTAACTACTAAATATTTTCTTGTATAAACACAATGTTTTTCTATTAACCCTACAACTGGCAGTCGCCTGATTATCAGTCGATATTAATGTTTCTGTAGTGGCAGTCGCCTGAAAATCAGTCGATTTGACACGTGCCCGTTTGACATCTGTTATAATCAATACACGAACTAAACTGCAATGATTCATATACCACTGGAATCAGAAATAGTTGCTGATTTGTTCGATGTATTTTGTTTTGTTTTGTATGCCATGATTTAAGTATGACATATTGAAAACGAGAGTTGTTTGTAAACAGTCGGCCATTGTTGTTGTATTGTTACCCGGTCGCGTTATTCTTGTCCATCTAAAACGTAAGTTTATTACATGAAATAAGTGTTTTTATGTAATAAGTATGTTTATTTATGCGTACATAAATTCTCGTATATTGTGTTTTATCAGTTTATTTTGTCATGTTATGAAGAAATATATGTGAAAAAATATATTAGTGAGATTTTGTGTTCTAGGCTATGTGCAGTGTTGTAATAGTTTTAGTTAGCTTTAGGATCATTTTCATATGCGATGATCATGATATAAAGCTTCTTTATTTATATTTATAAGCTTACTTTTAATGTATTTTATGAATTTTTCGAGTAATAATTAAGGTTTTGATGAATTTTTGTAACACAGTCGTATCCATAGCAACGAATTTAGCCGTATTGTACTATCTTCAGATTAGAGTATTTCATAATTGTTTTAATTAAAAAAAGTGTAGTAAACTATACATTTTCTAAAACTATAAAAAATTTTCAACATTTTGGGTATTTTGGAAATATTTTTTTTCACACAATATGTCTTTTATAGGTGCACCCCCACCACTTTTACATACCTTTTTTATTTTTTGAAAACAAACTTAGTAAAAAAAGTGATAAATTTCTTATATTTTTGGGTTTTTGTTTCCATGAATAAAAAGTAAATTTTCTTGTGAAAACAGTGATATATAATACATATAGGTTTATAATCAAATTATATTAAAAAAAAAAAAATAAAAACCAATGTTAAACCTCTGCATAATCTAATTATTAAAATTAGTCTATAATCTGTCATTGTCGAAATACTCCGTGCCAAAAAGACTGATCTGGACCGGAACGCAGGACATATCCAAGATCCGAACGGCTAGATAGGTGCGAGCCCTGTGGGCGTAAGCCAAAATTAGGCCCAGCCCGAAGTTTAAAGCGATAAACGGTTTTCCAGGCTAGAATCCTAAGAGTAGAGGAGGTTTTTAGTGGGTATTCTACGTAAGTAGGAGGCTGGCCACTTGTGTGCATAAAAGCATTTTCCTGCCTCTTCCTAAAAAAAATCATAGTCTAACTACCAATAATATTGTCCAGTATAAACACAATGCTTGTACTGAAAGAGACAAGTGGAGTTGGTTCTTAGGAAGATGGTGGTGTTTGGAAAAAAAGTGTTATCCAATCCAATTAGTATAATCCAATTAGTATTATACTAATAATACTATCTGTTGGATTATACTAATTGGAATTATATTAGTTGGAATATGGAATTATATTCCATGTAAAATAATAGTTTCAAACGAATACAAAGCAGAAACAGCTGTACAGTAAATTTATAGGAAATTAGTTTTTTTTTTTTTGGGGGGAAAAACACTATAGGAAATTAAGGTACAATATTGTCTCTTTACTATTCACTGAACTTTTACACTGTGTTATATTGTTTAAATGTTTCTTTATCTTCATCTTGGTAGATTAAAGTGTTGACATTGTTGATAAGGTTGGCTCTAAAAAGTTAAGAAACAGTTAAATATTACCATGTCAGTTAACATGTAAATATTTAATGCTAGCAAATATCTGCTTACAGTGAATAGTGTATTTAACTCCAGAAAGCATATTTTAGGAGTAAGTATGGTAATGATAAAGATGTAAACATTGTGGTTCTCTGAAACACTCTGAACAAACTTTTCCTATATCAACAAATTCTACTCTCAAACTGATAATAGTTTACAGATGGCAGACCCTTTTTGACTGTTTTTTACCCGTTTTAAACATTTTGTAAAAAATACATTTTTACTATAAACCTGTATGTGTAATACATTATTGTTTTCAGGAAAATGTTCATACAGTTGAAAAACAATGCATAAAGCATAAAATAAATGAAAAAGACCACAAACAAATCTGTTTTAAGTGGTGCCCTTGTTAGAGTATGACACATTTACACATATAGAAATCTGAGATAGCCACATTATTCTTCATTTGATCTAGTTTCAGAAAATATATAATGGTATCCAGGTTCTCTTGAAGAATGATTATGTAGCCTATATTGTAAAAACCAAAAATAGTACAAGGAAGGCTAAATTTGTTAATATGGTTATGGTTATTTTCAAAAATTTACAAAACATAATTCTTTCACTAAATGTTAAAATCAAATCAAATCAAATCAAAATCTTTATTGTCTTTAGGCATATAGCAATCGACATGGTCATCATTTTATGTTACAAATCATAACTTGTCATAGTTAATGTTTATACTACTTAGGTAGGACTAACTAGTGTAAATTGATAATATAAAACATCATTTTTGCTATACCTAATTCTTGAATTAAAATAACATTGATAAATATCAAATAAAATCTTAAACTAAATAATAAACTAAAATAAATAGTCAATAAATCAAATAAATAAATCTTACATATATAACAAACTTACAAAACATTAATTTCAGAATTTGGCATGTTTAAAACTTCATCGATACTATAGAAGGGATGAACAGCCAGCCATCTATGTAACTTACATTTAAAGAGACTTAAAGATAAATCTTTGGTTGAGAGTGGTAACTTATTATATAGTCTAATACACATTATAGTATGGCTAGATCTAATTTTTTCCAATCTTGTGAAGGGTACATCAAGACGATTACCATGCCTTGTAAATCTTTTATGGATTTCATTCCTTACATTATATGATAAAATATCTTTATGAATATATAACAACAAATAAAATATATAGAGATTAAAAACAGTTAAAATACCTAAATTAATAAAAAGTGGTTTACAATTAGTCAGGTAGTGAGACTTGGTAATTATTCGAACAGCCTTCTTCTGTATCACAAGGATATCTTTAAGGTTGCTGGAATTGCCCCAGAAAATCAAACCATAGCTTATTATGGACTGAAATAGACCATAGTAAACAGTAATAATATAATGTTTAGGAACACAACTCATAAGACGTCTTAATAGATAAATCACACGAGATAGCCTAGTTGATATTTGTTCAATGTGTTTTGCCCATGACAGCTTACAATCAATGTACACACCTAAAAACTTGACACAATTATCAAACTCAATATCATCTTTAACAGGCCTAAGACTAAACAGAACTGATTTAGTTTTGTCATTATTTAAAAGTAAGTTATTAGCTGAAAACCAATTTGAAGCTAGTTCTAAGGTATTATTGACTTGTAATTGTAAATCAATGAAGTTTTTATCAATAGAAAGAAAATTGGTGTCATCAGCATACATACAAGTTTTTAGACTGTTGAATATTAATAGGTAAATCATTTATTGCTATTAAGAACAAAAGAGGGCCCAATATAGACCCCTGTGGAACACCACATCTAAGCTCCCTAGCTGAAGACCACCGGCCATCAAGATAAACAGCTTGACTCCTCCTAGACAGATAAGATCTAAAAAATTGTTTTGCAGATCCACTGATGCCATACTGTTCCATCTTTTCAAGCAACACGCTATGATCAACACAGTCAAAAGCACGGCTTAGGTCAATAAAAGTGGCCCAGGCATACTCTTTGGACTCAAAAGCGTTGAGAATCTCCCTTACTACAGTATCAATGGCAGATATTGTTGATCTACCTTGCCTAAAGCCAAACTGTTGATCAGACAAAAATCCATGCGATTCCAAGTACAGGCTTACCTGCTTATAGACAATGTGCTCAATTACTTTACCAAAGACTGGAATAAGCGAGATGGGACGGAAACTTGCTGGACTTGTTGTAGGCCCTTTTTTAAATACCGGTATTACTTTAGAAATTTTCAGACTATCAGGAAATACACCCTGCTCAAGGCATAAATTAATACTAATGGTAAGTGGTTCTGCAACATGATCCACTATTTCCTTCAACATATTGCTAGATAGGCCATAGAAATCCTTACTATCTGTTTTTTTCATTTGACTTATAACAGACCTTATTTCAGAAACTGACACTTGATTCCACTTAAAACTATCTGGGTTTGCAAACATTGGGCACATTTCAGTAGCCAAAACTGAGCTAGGCTTTTTTATATTAGACCTTATTTCAGTTATGGAATCAATAAAATAATTATTAAAACCCTGTTTTAATTGTACAGGGTTTAAGTCCCAGTTCGACTTATATTTAACTGTATTGTTAATATCATTAACAATGGACCAGGCAGCTTTACACTTGTTATTTGAGTTTTCTATAAGATTAGCATTATAATTTATTTTTGCTTCATCAATGGCTGCTCGACAAGACCGTTTAAGTCTGGTATAACAATTTTTATCACATATAGACATAGAAACTTTGTACTTGTCATAAGGAACCATTAACAAAGATCTAAGATATTTTAAATCGTCATTAAACCAGTTACCCCTGTTTTTAGTTTTATTATTGGGCATACAACTTAATTCCTTAAGAGGAAAAAATATTATCAAAGATATACATAAATACCCTAAAGAACCTATTAAAAAAGGCATCAGCATCATTAAAACACAAAACACTAAAACATAATGTATGATTCCAGTTGATCCTTGAGAGTTCATTCCTTAGCTTCTTCACCGGTTGACTCCTTACAGGTGCTGGGTGGACAGTTGAGGAATTACTGGTGACATAGACCCTGAACCATAGCGCGTTGTGGTCTGAATATGGGAAATGTTCCACAAAAGAAAAATAGTTTTGAAGTGGGATATTTGAAAAAACATTATCCAAACACGCATTAGAACGAGTAGGTTCAGAGTTATGACAATACATATTGAATTGTCTCAAAAGATTTAGAAATTCTTTGACAGACCTTACATCTTTGGTTACATCAAACTGAGCATTAATGTTACCACCACACACCAGTCTATAATTAGCCCACTTATCAGTCAAAAATGTCAAGAGACTTTCAAGTTTTTCCAAAAACAAACACTCATCACTTGCAGGAGTACGATACAAACTTATAACAATAATCTTGAGTTCGTCAAGCAATAAAGCACATGCCTCAAAATGATTGTCAACACAAAAAGACACAATATCAATATTACAACATTTTAGCCTATTAGAAGCATAAATAAGTGTACCACCATAATTATTAACTTTTCTCTGATATATTGAAACTAAATTAAAGTGTTTTATGCTACAGGCATTAATTTCAGAACTGCTCAGCCAATGCTCGGATAAACAAATAATGTCACAGTTATTATTCATAATCACAGACTCAAGAGCGTTTAGTTTGCCAAGCAATCCGCCCTGAATGTTTAAAAATAAAAAGGACAAAGGAAAACTGTTCAAAAAACTAGACTCAGTTTTCAAAATATACCAACATTTAGAGACTTATATGCACTATAAAACAAAAAAATAATTAATAACCAATTTTTTTTATATTTGAAAAGTGATGGGATGTACGGTACCTAGTATGTTACTGTGGCTACGATTATAAAAAAAAAATACTCTTAATATTTCTAAAATATAACAAAATCTAGCATAGTGTAACCAAAAACAAAGCCATAATAAGTTATAAACCAACATAATAAACCATACCCATGATATATCACAAATTTTCAAAAAGGCTAGATGAAGACTTCTTGCTGGCAAGATTTATGACTACTGTAACATCACTGTTGCGGAAACAGCAACAAATTTCACCATTGAAATTAGCAATTCTTTCTGTTTTTGTTTTATAAATAGTGGTGGTAGTGTTATAATGTTGATTACCACTTGTAAAACGATTTACATCGACATTATAATGTTGATTTCCAGTTCGAGTGTTAAATATAAAACATGTAAGCAGTTGTCTCAGCATTTTTACAGCACCCCATGATGTCTCATATCAGGGATTTAAAATATAATTAAAAAAAAGTACAATTAAAAAATTAATCTGTGCTATAGCAATTAATATTTGCAAATCTGCTAATGTATGCTTGAAATAACAACTATGGATTTTTGTGTAAGTTCTCTTTGTGTAAATCTACAAACTCCCAATAAAACCTTAGCTACACACTATTGGCTGCCACCAATTTGCTGGTGGTTGCTACAGAGGAACCAGAGAAGGATTGTGTTAACCATTAAGATTTGTGAGACAAGTGAGCCGACATGATCTGACCTGTTGGCAGGGATGCTGGGGCGCTACGTGGTGCTAGTGTGGTTGCTGGTGCTGGTGGCTGCTACAGAGGAATCAGAGAAGGGTTGTGTTAACCACCAAGATTTGTGAGACAAGTGAGCCTACATGATCTGACCTGTTGGCAGGGATGCTGGGGCGCTACGTGGTGCTAGTGTGGTTGCTGGTGCTGGTGGCTGCTACAGAGGAATCAGAGAAGGGTTGTGTTAACCACCAAAATTTGTGAGACAAGTCAGCCTACATGATCTGACCTGTTGGCAGGGATGCTGGGGCGCTACATGGTGCTAGTGTGGTTGCTGGTGCTGGTGGCTGCTACAGAGGAACCAGAGAAGGGTTGTGTTAACCACCAAGATTTGTGAGACAAGTGAGCCTACATGATCTGACCTGTTGGCAGGGATGCTGGGGCGCTATGTGGTGCTAGTGTGGTTGCTGGTGCTGGTGGCTGCTACAGAGGAACCAGAGAAGGGTTGTGTTAACCACCAAGATTTGTGAGACAAGTGAGCCTACATGATCTGACCTGTTGGCAGGGATGCTGGGGCGCTACGTGGTGCTAGTGTGGTTGCTGGTGCTGGTGGCTGCTACAGAGGAACCAGAGAAGGGTTGTGTTAACCACCCAGCTTCCTCCTGCCCCGTGCCAGACCAGCAGACGGAATTCTGTCTATGCAAGCGAGTTGAAGCGGACACAGCCACAGTTGTTTGCTGCAATATCCAAACTGAGTTTGAGCTCAAGGAGAGCCTCTCTTGTGCCTGTGAGTTTGTGTGTATACAGTAGAATATTCTTCACAACTGTGCGTTGGATCCACAGAGACAATTCATTCTTCTGGATTCTTTAAAATTATTGGTATGTTCAAAACAAATGATACTGAGTAAATTAACTGGATTCAAATAATTTGTTGTCTTCCTTTTGTTTTGTTATTCGCTCCTGAATATGAATATGACATAATTCATAACAAAACTCATAATTCATTACAAGTAGTTAGGAGAAAATTATAGCAAGTAAAACAAACAAGTTTTCAGTCTACAAATAGTGGTATATTACATACATTGATTATTTTATATAAATTTTTAAACTGTAGAAGTTTCACTAGAAGGTAGATCAAAAGTGGCTGAAGTTAAGAACTACCCTAGTCTGTCCTTTAGAGATTAGGAACTTTTGTCCTTAAACTCTGTCTTTTGGTAATGTATTCTATGAAATATTGTCCTATAGCTTTTCAAATTCGTTTGATGTTGCATTTTAAGTTTCAACTAATGTTGATCGCTGTGTTAGTAGTGAGTTGTATTCTTGCATACACTGAGCAATGTTTCTCTTTAAAACTGCTTGAAAAGTTGACATTTTAAGGTGTAATTAACCAACTAATAAGGACAGTTGTTATTTCAGTGGTGTTTGTTTTTAGTTCAGAAGAAAGAAACTCAATTGCCGGGTCAGCAAGGTGTGACAAAACTGCCGCCAGTGACGGCCCTTCATATCCTCAACTCCACCCTAGACAAGTTAGATGTCGGCCTAAACTTCTTCCAGGTAAATTTGGCCACTTGGACAACTGAGTCTGAGGATCTTTGTCTATTGTGTACTGTCTACTGTTAATAATTTAATATGACCAGGATTCTTTAGAGCAAAAAGAAAATCTTTATGTGTTTGAACAGTACGACCACCAGAGCTGCACCATTTAAATGTTGTCGAATCTGGTGGTGATGCTAGGAGGTGATACTAACAATGATATCTAAATAATTCTAAAAATGGTGGAAAACTAAAAAAAATTTGTTATGAAGATATTTTTTTGGATTACATCTCTTGATTTATAGTTACGGCAATTCAGAAAAATTTAAAGTAAGGAATATTGTATACTGTTTTAGCGAACAATACAACTTTGAGCAAGTACACACATTTTACAGACTTTATGTCAAATTGGGGCTTAGGGCATCTTGAAATTTGGAAAAAGTTGTTAAATTTTCATGCAGAATGTTACTCTATCACTCAAACAGTTTAATAAATATAACACTAATCATGTAATTAAAAAGACGTGAACGTATTTCAAGGGTTCAGTGTTGAAACAATGTATAGCTAATAATGATCTTGGCAAAAAACGATCTTGAATGAACTCTAAGTTTTATTATTCCTTAAACATAGTAGCCTTCATTTATCCCAAGAAAGAAGCAACATAGTTAGTTAACTTATCGTCTACTCTTCCTCACCTTCCCTCCATGAAAATGATGCAAGTACAAATACAAATGAGTGAGTACAAAAACTAGGTATTTACAACTCACAAAGTAATTCTGATGCTGTCCATCTCGATGTCTGGTGGATTGGGAGCGCCCAAGCAACAAGACAGAACCTCGGTTGCACAATCATCTATTCAGTAGTTATACACAACTAAACACAATTTGAGTTCACTCTTATAAACTATAACATTGCCTGATTTGACCAAAGAATTTCGTCCTGGTACTCGGTGGGAGTGCCCACTGAGGTGTATTCTTATATAAATGAATTGGACCAAAAATACCTGTTCTTGTTTTATTGTACTGTATATCCAACCATCTGGAAGAGACAAACCCAATTGCATTCTTCCACATATTTTCTGTCTGTTCCAGGGGCTGATAGGATTATCAGTGACACAGAGTCACATCCCACGTATCCTGGGCCGGTTTCCTAGTTCTATAACTTGTCTCAACCTGACATCCAACCACCTGGAAGAGATAGACGCGATGGCGTTCTCCAATATTCCGCAGCTGGGTTATCTGGATCTCAGCAACAACAATCTCACTCACCCGCCCAAATTGGAGTTCCGCTTTACCAAGGCTTATTTTTTTATCGATCTCTCAGGTCAGTCTGTTTTTATTAGTTTATATTTCTCGACTACATTTGAATCTTTAAGGTGAGCACATAATAAGTGACGACTGAATTATATGTGTAAGAACTTGTCAAACACTCAATAATCATTTAATTAATTATCAAACACGTCCCCTTTTATTTTCTTAGTGATTTTAGCCTTGAGGCTTGTGCCTCAAAAACTCCTCAAAAGGTGTTTCTGTTTAGAATTTTCTTCCCATTTGAACAGATTAGTCCCTAAGTTTTTATATGAATTAGTAGCTCAAAAGGTGTTTCTGTTTAGAATTTTCTTCCCATTTGAACAGATTAGTCCCTAAGTTTTTATATGAATTAGTAGAGAGTAGCCAAGTCCGTCTTTTCCTTGGCATCGCAGTTCTCTCAAACTGTTGGATCAATGTTTTGTTCAGTGATCTAGATTCTGATCTATGTCATTAAAGTTTTTTTGTATCTTTATAATAATGATTTCTGTTATTTTTAATTATTAATTCTCACAATGCATTTTTCAATGTAATTTATTTAAAGTTAGCATATGTTACATTTAAACACGTTAAAAATCATTAACTTAAAGATGATGTTTATAAAATAGTCCAAAAAAAGTTACTGTCAGAATTATTTTGTCTGTCCTTGATAAGATATGCTTTTAAATTCTCAAGTGATGTTATTAGTCCAAAATATTCTCATTATACAAAAACTCCAATCCGGGCACTGTGCAGGGAATTCTGGACTCCTGTGCAAACTGCTGCATGAACTCAAGACTCAGCGTAACTCGAGCATCCAAGTGAACTTTGTCAACGAGAACGATACTTACTGCTCATCGTCAGCCGACTACCACTGGTTCAACAGTGTCAACATCATCCCTTTTCATCAGTTGGAGACAATCGATAAGGTAATGAACGGTCTTAACTCTTTCGAATCCTATGTCTCATTCATTGGAAAGTTGTAGTATATACGTAAAAGAACAAGGTCCGATCCGATATTAGCTAGATTGACATTAAAATAATAATATTATCTTTAGTTAATTTACATCTGTTATGCAATATAAATAACTTTTATTCTCTGTGGATTCTGGTGGCAGTTGATACTGAATGTGCATAGCCAGTTTCTTGTTCCCGTTGGCAGTGGTTCCATTGTCTTGTTACGTTGCTTCTTCTTTGTTTGTTCCATTATGTTCCAATGCTTATATTTGTCGTTACACTGTTGTGTTTTATTTTGTGATGACCAGCACCAACTTTAGTACAACTTATGTTGGCTATGTTTATCTAAATTACCTCCACTGTGCCAATGTGATGAGAGACTTTATCAAACAGTTCAGGTAAGAAGGTTATGGTCATATCAGATCTAACACCATGTGACTATTCTGTCTAAAGAACTTTTGGAAGTCGGACAATGTCTCACCACCAGATGCTGGTGTCATGATATGCAAAATCTTGAATTGTGTGAACAATCGTTCTCAACTTAAGTTATAAAATCATTTGGCTATGTAAAAATGTCTATTAGTATATTTTCACTAAAGCAGTTTACTACAGTAGGATCTCATTAATCTGGCCCTATATCTGGATTAGTAGTTATTAATTACAATAGTGTAAATTTTCTTCAACAACAGTAAAATAGTTTGTAATAGGTCTCAGCCCATTTCTTTCACAGTTAAAAAAAATTTGAACGAAAGACTCAACAGCCTCCACATCATTTGAGAGTTTTTCCCCAGAAATTGGTTTCCAAAGAGTCTTTTGAATTAAATCTATCCAACCACTCGACACTGGCGCAGAAATCGTCCTTTTTCGTGATTTTGTTGTCAAACACTTTTGTCTTTTCCATGAATCTTACCTGAAATAGATGTGTGCCGGTTTCTTTCCTGAATGAACCAAGAATTTTTGACGTGCAGAAACTCACCTGCTTTCAATGTCTTCTTATGCTGGAAGATGATTCATTACCCCTCTAGAAGGATGATTCAATTTGCACCTTTTTGTTTTTTATATCATGAATTTTTGCACGGCCAACACTGTATTCCTCAGACAAATCAGCCAACTTCTCACCATTCTCCAAATGGCATACTTTTTTTCTAATGTCAGCTTGACATGCTTATGTTTTTGCAACAACGCACTGCACTTGACTGTACTTACTACTCGTATTCACCAAGCTCACGTGCTTACAAGTACCGGTAACAAACGGCAATGCACCAATGTTGCTATGTGACTGCAATGCGCTCATCACGCTATACAGACAGGCTGAGACTCGAAAACTACATTCGACTCATCGGCACCATCAAAGTGCCGGAGTACTGAATGGCCGGATTATAGAGACTGTATTGTATTTGTCAAGTGAAGCAGAAATTTGTTCTAATTGTGTGAGATCTGGGGTCATTTTTTTCTAAATTAGGTTTAATTGTATATTGCTCTTGGCATTGTATTGTGATACTAAAAACATTAGAATAGCTAGAAAAATATCAACAAATTTTAAGTTGAAAAGTAAATTGGTCACTTTTTAAAATTTATAGTGGACATTTTAAAAATATGTATGATTAGTGTCAGAGTTAATGGGGGGGGGGTGGGGGGGGGGGGGGGTGGGGGGGGGGGGGGGTGGGGGGGGGGGGGGGTGGGGGGGGGGGGGGGTGGGGGGGGGGGGGGGTGGGGGGGGATGCCATTGAATCTGCATGAAAAGCTCGTGCAGTACGCAAATGACACGACTCTCTGTTTTAGAGGAAGCTCAAAACTAAATCTGGAATTACAGGCATTTGTTCTTAACAATTGTGTCCAACATTTAAATATCCTCAATCCTCAAATAAACTAATCAAAATCAAATTTTCTGAACTTTTCAATGCGCTCTACAGAAATTGAAAGTGGTCATGCTGTTATGATTGCAGACATATTATTGGAGGAAGTCTATTCTTCAAAGTTCCTTGGAATACACCTTGATCGAGGGTTGACATGGAAAAATCACATTGATCATGTTTGAGCCAAATTATCAGCAGGAGTGTATATCTTAAGATTTTTGGTGAAATATTGCCGAAGTCAGATACTGATTACGGAGTACTACGGCTTAAGTTATCTCCACCTTTCGTATGAAATCGTAATGTGGGGAACCTATGCAAACAACCATTTTATGACAGTAAAGTTGTTTGTAAGTTATTACAAAATAAGCAATTCGCATTATCGATAATTTGAACTATATAGTCCTCCCGGACAGTGTTCAAAAATGTGTGACTGTTGACTTTTCCATGTCTCTACATATTATATACAACATTATTTTCTTTGTCTAAATGTGCCTTAACCAGAGGACGAAACATACACGAATATGAGACAAAAGGCGGAGATAATTGCCGTTCGGGAATGCGCAGAACGATCGTCTATGAACATATTTAATATATTTACCTTCACAGGCTTTTGATCGTTTTATAAACAGATTGCCAAATTCAGTTAAAAATGCCCTAACGCCCAAGGCGTTTAAAAACTGTTATCAACTCTGCCTGGCATCAAACGTTTTTTAAAGTGTTGATGAATTTCTGGCGTTCAACTGGGAGACCACACGATGGGGAAAAGTGACTGCAACGCTGGAAGCGGATGTAATTGGCATGGAATGAATGGAGTGTGAATGTTTGAATGTTGTAAGTTTGAGTGTGGCCTTGAATAATCAATTTAAGATTAAATAATTGACGTTTTCTGTGCAATCTGTATTGTTGACTGCAATTAAACTATTTGATTTGATTTGACCATGAAGTCCTAATATGAAATAAGAAATTTGGCAATAAAAGGATGCTCGTTGAATAATATTTATGTTAGAAAGAGGAAATATACATTGTATTGCCCATAACAATATCAATAGTCATGTTTAAAGAAGATGAAAGACTTTTGAAGAAAGTTTTACTCAGTCCTGGGAACCGTGGTGGTTCCTGAAGGATTACGAACCACACGTGCTTTCGCACGCGCACTCACACACAGCCCTGTCAATCATTGAATGTTATTTCCATGTGCATCGATAACTGTTATAGTTTTTATTTTTATTTGATTCAATTATATATGTTTTTATACATTTTTTATTTTTATATAAAAACAAAGAGAATTAGTTCAAAATCATCATTCTTCTAATTTAACTGCTATAGTTACGTGTTTAGTCTCATTTTTATTTTTAAAATTTAAATTTCATACAATAATTTCAATACGTTTCAAAAAATAAACAGTAGTTTCTGATCGGCCTGGTTTAAAGATGCTGATCTGACGCAGAGCTGCAAGTTCTACAAGCACATACAAAGTAAGCTGTAATACAGTTTTGAAACAAATTGTTTTAATAAAAGAAGAGGCCGATCCCCTTTTAAGCCTTATTCTGTCCGTCCTCATGGCCTGTGCGAGGATCTTATAAAACTGAATAAAGGGGAGAGTCGATACAGTATGAGGTTGATTGTACTGATAAAAAGTGCAACGGTCACAGACAGGATTTGAACCTGCGCTCTCTCTAACTCAGACCCAAAGTCCAACGACTTAGACCACTCGGCCATCGGCACTCCCGGTATGCAATAAGAATTGGAAATTAAGATTGCGACTGTTAAAATTATGTTACGCGCAATCATAATGGAAGTAAAAAAATAATTCCCACAGAAGAATGTCAATGACAACTTTTCAAGGCATCAACTCATGTCATTACACAAAACATACCTTAATGTAAAGGGAACACCTCATGGTTTGAAATTACGAATAATTAATCATTCTTATGTGCACCTTGTTTATGTACTCATCTAACTACCAACCAATATGTAGATTACTAAATAAAATAATATTTAAACAAATTAAAGTTAAATAACTTTATAATCGACCACTCCTAAAGCACATATGACCTACAGACAATCTCAATTAGGCCTAATTTGGACCGCTTTGTAACCTACAAAACGTGATTTGAAAAGACTATCATTAGCGCTATTGGTCGCTAATTACCAATGTAAGTGTAAATGACTTGAGTGCAGTTCGGGATAGAGACTTTCGCGCAGTGGTTATAACCGGTATAGCGACCTTGTGACGTCACGAGTCATATTGGGACAATAGAACACATTTTTGGATTGCCACAGAAGTAAATGTACATAAGTCAATACAATGCGAGACTATGTTCCGGAATGTTCTGTCTAGAGTATAGTAACGCAAAGGTGCAGCAAGAACAAGATTCAAGGTCCACAAATACGTAGTTCTAGGAGTTGTGTGGTTGGTAACTCTGACGTAATTTTTATCGCGTGACATTCCACCATCCGCTCACATCTCGTGGTTGTGTTGTGAGAGAGATAGTCTACACATAAGACCTGTACAACAGTATAGTGTACAGCATATTAACTTCTTATGGGATTCAAAAAGAAATTTCGATCTTAGAAAAGTAACTTAAATGAGTTAATCTACCTGTATGTGTAAAATTCAATGATTTAAAACACAAAAACAGGTAGAGGAATTCTTTAGAAAAAGCCCCATCAATAGCCCTAGTTTTGGTGAAAGTTGGTGTGCGGGGGGGGGGGAAGGGACTGAAAAGATTAAAATACCAAACAATAATTTTTCTCTGGTCATATTTTTATACCTTGATGACCTTAAAAACCAACCGTTAAACACACAAATAACTGACAGAAAAGATAATGAAAGGACTCGAAGTCCGTATTTTCAAACGAATGGTCGCTCCTCTATGGTTGGCTGACGGTAAGTTCCCGCAGTTTATTAGTTCAAGAAATACAATACTAGCTTGTGAAGGTAGTAGTAAGTAGTAAGTAGTAGGTAGTAAGTAGTAAGCAGTAGGTAGTAAGTAGTGAGTAAGTAGGGCTCGGTGTTGCCTCGTTGCTGTACGTTAACATTACCGTGTTTAGCATTTCTACACTTTATTACTTCGAGGAATACAGCACTCGCCTGTGAAGGTAGTAGTAAGTAGTAAGTAGCAAGTAGTGAGTAAGTAGGGCTCGTTGTTGCCTCATTATGTGGTTATCGTTTGCTCTACATTAACATTACCGTGTTTAGCATTTCTACACTCTATCACTTCGAGGAATACGACACTGGCCTGTGAAGGTAGTAAGTAATTAGGGATTGTTGTTGCCCCATTATGTAGTTCTCCTTTGCTCTACATTAACATTACCGTGTTTAGCATTTCTACACTCTATCACTTCGAGGAATACAGCACTAGCCTGTGAAGGTAGTAGTAAGTAATTAGGGATTGTTGTTGCCCCATTATGTAGTTATCGTTTGCTCTACATTATAATTAACGTGTTTGCCAATCCTACAGTTTATTAGTTCAAGGAATACAACATTGGCCTGTGAAGGTAGTAGTAAGTAGTAGGTAGTAAGTAGGTAGGATTCTTTGTTGCCCCATTATGTAGTTATCGTTTGCTCTATATTATAATTAACGTGTTTGACATTCCTACAGTTTATTAGTTCAAGGAATACGACACTGGCCTGTGAAGGTAGTAAGTAATTAGGGATTGTTGTTGCCCCATTATGTAGTTCTCGTTTGCTCTGTATTATAATTAACGTGTTTGACATTCCCCAATTTATTAGTTCAAGGAATACGACACTGGCCTGTGAAGGTAGTAAGTAATTAGGGATTGTTGTTGCCCCATTATGTAGTTCTCGTTTGCTCTGTATTATAATTATTAACGTGTTTGACATTCCACAGTTTATTAATTCGAGGAATACGACACTGGCCTGTGAAGGTAGTAAGTAATTAGGGATTGTTGTTGCCCCATTATGTAGTTCTCCTTTGCTCTACATTAACATTACCGTGTTTAGCATTTCTACACTCTATCACTTCGAGGAATACAGCACTAGCCTGTGAAGGTAGTAGTAAGTAATTAGGGATTGTTGTTGCCCCATTATGTGGTTATCGTTTGCTATATATTATAATTAACGTGTTTGACATTCCCCAGTTTATTAGTTCAAGGAATACGACACTGGCCTGTGAAGGTAGTAGTAAGTAATTAGGGATTGTTTTTGCCCCATTATGTAGTTCTCGTTTGCTCTATATTATAATTAACGTGTTTGACATTCCCCAGTTTATTAGTTCAAGGAATACGACACTGGCCTGTGAAGGTAGTAAGTAATTAGGGATTGTTGTTGCCCCATTATGTAGTTCTCCTTTGCTCTATATTATAATTAACGTGTTTGACATTCCTCAGTTTATTAGTTCAAGGAATACGACACTGGCCTGTGAAGGTAGTAGTAAGTAATTAGGGATTTTTGTTGCCCCATTATGTAGTTCTCGTTTGCTCTGTATTATAATTAACGTGTTTGACATTCCCCAGTTTATTAGTTCGAGGAATACGACACTGGCCTGTGAAGGTAGTAAGTAATTAGGGATTGTTGTTGCCCCATTATGTAGTTCTCCTTTGCTCTATATTATAATTAACGTGTTTGACATTCCTCAGTTTATTAGTTCAAGGAATACGACACTGGCCTGTGAAGGTAGTAAGTAATTAGGGATTGTTGTTGCCCCATTATGTAGTTCTCCTTTGCTCTATATTATAATTAACGTGTTTGACATTCCTCAGTTTATTAGTTCAAGGAATACGACACTGGCCTGTGAAGGTAGTAAGTAATTAGGGATTGTTGTTGCCCCATTATGTAGTTCTCCTTTGCTCTATATTATAATTAACGTGTTTGACATTCCCCAGTTTATTAGTTCAAGGAATACGACACTGGCCTGTGAAGGTAGTAAGTAATTAGGGATTGTTGTTGCCCCATTATGTAGTTCTCCTTTGCTCTATATTATAATTAACGTGTTTGACATTCCCCAGTTTATTAGTTCAAGGAATACGACACTGGCCTGTGAAGGTAGTAAGTAATT
This sequence comes from Homalodisca vitripennis, assembly GCF_021130785.1. NCBI lineage: Eukaryota > Metazoa > Arthropoda > Insecta > Hemiptera > Cicadellidae > Homalodisca > Homalodisca vitripennis. Next base: position 12,112,507 of record NC_060214.1, on the reverse strand, counting down.
AGGGATTGTTGTTGCCCCATTATGTAGTTCTCCTTTGCTCTATATTATAATTAACGTGTTTGACATTCCCCAGTTTATTAGTTCAAGGAATACGACACTGGCCTGTGAAGGTAGTAAGTAATTAGGGATTGTTGTTGCCCCATTATGTAGTTCTCCTTTGCTCTATATTATAATTAACGTGTTTGACATTCCCCAGTTTATTAGTTCAAGGAATACGACACTGGCCTGTGAAGGTAGTAAGTAATTAGGGATTGTTGTTGCCCCATTATGTAGTTCTCCTTTGCTCTGTATTATAATTAACGTGTTTGACATTCCCCAGTTTATTAGTTCAAGGAATACGACACTGGCCTGTGAAGGTAGTAAGTAATTAGGGATTGTTGTTGCCCCATTATGTAGTTCTCGTTTGCTCTGTATTATAAATTAACGTGTTTGACATTCCCCAGTTTATTAGTTCAAGGAATACGACACTGGCCTGTGAAGGTAGTAAGTAATTAGGGATTGTTGTTGCCCCATTATGTAGTTCTCCTTTGCTCTATATTATAATTAACGTGTTTGACATTCCCCAGTTTATTAGTTCAAGGAATACGACACTGGCCTGTGAAGGTAGTAAGTAATTAGGGATTGTTGTTGCCCCATTATGTAGTTCTCCTTTGCTCTATATTATAATTAACGTGTTTGACATTCCTCAGTTTATTAGTTCAAGGAATACGACACTGGCCTGTGAAGGTAGTAAGTAATTAGGGATTGTTGTTGCCCCATTATGTAGTTCTCCTTTGCTCTATATTATAATTAACGTGTTTGACATTCCCCAGTTTATTAGTTCAAGGAATACGACACTGGCCTGTGAAGGTAGTAAGTAATTAGGGATTGTTTTTGCCCCATTATGTAGTTCTCCTTTGCTCTATATTATAATTTACGTGTTTGACATTCCCCAGTTTATTAGTTTAAGGAATACGACACTGGCCTGTGAAGGTAGTAAGTAATTAGGGATTGTTGTTGCCCCATTATGTAGTTCTCCTTTGCTCTATATTATAATTAATGTGTTTGACATTCCTCAGTTTATTAGTTCAAGGATTACGACACTGGCCTGTGAAGGTAGTAAGTAATTAGGGATTGTTGTTGCCCCATTATGTAGTTCTCCTTTGCTCTATATTATAATTAACGTGTTTGACATTCCCCAGTTTATTAGTTCAAGGAATACGACACTGGCCTGTGAAGGTAGTAAGTAATTAGGGATTGTTGTTGCCCCATTATGTAGTTCTCCTTTGCTCTATATTATAATTAACGTGTTTGACATTCCTCAGTTTATTAGTTCAAGGAATACGACACTGGCCTGTGAAGGTAGTAGTAAGTAATTAGGGATTGTTGTTGCCCCATTATGTAGTTCTCGTTTGCTCTATATTATAATTAACGTGTTTGACATTCCTCAGTTTATTAGTTCAAGGAATACGACACTGGCCTGTGAAGGTAGTAAGTAATTAGGGATTGTTGTTGCCCCATTATGTAGTTCTCCTTTGCTCTATATTATAATTAACGTGTTTGACATTCCCCAGTTTATTAGTTCGAGGAATACGACACTGGCCTGTGAAGGTAGTAAGTAATTAGGGATTGTTGTTGCCCCATTATGTAGTTCTCCTTTGCTCTATATTATAATTAACGTGTTTGACATTCCTCAGTTTATTAGTTCAAGGAATACGACACTGGCCTGTGAAGGTAGTAAGTAATTAGGGATTGTTTTTGCCCCATTATGTAGTTCTCCTTTGCTCTATATTATAATTAACGTGTTTGACATTCCCCAGTTTATTAGTTCAAGGAATACGACACTGGCCTGTGAAGGTAGTAAGTAAGTAATTAGGGATTGTTGTTGCCCCATTATGTAGTTCTCCTTTGCTCTGTATTATAATTAACGTGTTTGACATTCCCCAGTTTATTAGTTCAAGGAATACGACACTGGCCTGTGAAGGTAGGTAAGTAATTAGGGATTGTTGTTGCCCCATTATGTAGTTCTCGTTTGCTCTGTATTATAATTATTAACGTGTTTGACATTCCCCAGTTTATTAGTTCGAGGAATACGACACTGGCCTGTGAAGGTAGTAGTAAGTAATTAGGGATTGTTGTTGCCCCATTATGTAGGTCTCCTTTGCTATATATTATTATTAACGTGTTTGACATTCCCCAGTTTATTAGTTCAAGGAATACGACACTGGCCTGTGAAGGTAGTAAGTAATTAGGGATTGTTGTTGCCCCATTATGTAGTTCTCCTTTGCTCTATATTATAATTAACGTGTTTGACATTCCCCAGTTTATTAGTTCAAGGAATACGACACTGGCCTGTGAAGGTAGTAGTAAGTAATTAGGGATTGTTGTTGCCCCATTATGTAGTTCTCCTTTGCTCTATATTATAATTAACGTGTTTGACATTCCCCAGTTTATTAGTTCAAGGAATACGACACTGGCCTGTGAAGGTAGTAAGTAATTAGGGATTGTTGTTGCCCCATTATGTAGTTCTCCTTTGCTCTATATTATAATTAACGTGTTTGACATTCCCCAGTTTATTAGTTCAAGGAATACGACACTGGCCTGTGAAGGTAGTAAGTAATTAGGGATTGTTTTTGCCCCATTATGTAGTTCTCCTTTGCTCTATATTATAATTAACGTGTTTGACATTCCCCAGTTTATTAGTTCAAGGAATACGACACTACCCTGTGAAGGTAGCAGTAAGTAATTAGGGATTGTTGTTGCCCCATTATGTAGTTATCGTTTGCTCTACATTATAATTGACGTGTTTGGCATTCCCCGCAGTTTATTAGTACGTGGAACCTTAATACCAAATAATTGATATAATCCAATCAATACAATCACCGCTTACATAACGGTATATAATTGCTTCCTCTATCAGGTACAGTAATTATCTGTCATATTTGTTAACATGTAGTAAATAACAGATTCTGTGCCCTGCTGCACAGTTGTGGTCTGAAATAGTTCGTCTCTTGTGATGGCGCAAATAATTTATTGTATCCTATTTTCGTTCTAATAAAATATCAAGTTTCGTCTGAATTGTGAGACAGCTAACCTATAACCGGCATTTTAGTGGGAAATAAAAGTCCATTAAAACTTCCTTATTAGGCTACTTTTGTTCTCCACATACGATGGCGGAATTTTAATATGATTATGATTCATTTCAATTCAATTTAATAATTCCTTTGGTTGGTTTTCCTACTCCTTGTCCCCTAGTCTTACCAGATTTAACCATTATAGAGAAGGTCACTGTTGGATACGTATATTATTCAATTTGTTGGACTTTTATATAGAGAAAATATTATTATTGTAAAATTAACCATTCCTTTCACAAAATTCCGCGTTGTTTTAAGAAAATTTCTTTGTGAATTTTTACGAATTGAGTATGTAATGTAAAGACTTCTTGAGTATCTAACTATGAGGTAAAAAATCAGTTTTATTATTAACAACAGTATCGACAAAACTAAAAAGTAACATTATCGTATCCCTCGTGTGTTTAGTTCTTTTCACTATTACGTGAAAATTCCTTAAAATGTTAAACCTCAAAAACTGTTAACTGTTTACCTTCGGACGTAGACTTACATGTGAAGACTCATGGTGTACGAGCGTCCATATGATTTCAAAGTTTTACTCCTATAGAGCATACTTTTTATTAAAAACTAAAAAGTATTTGTGTATGTAATAAGTATACCTTAAAATGAGTTCTGAGAGTACAAACACAAGAGAGGAAAAGTGTTCTTGTGAAGCTAAAGTCAAGATGGCCGCCAAAACCCTCCCTACAAAGCGACTCATAATTTCATACACCCGCTATAATCATGATTATCTTTTGATATGGTCTCAGTGACTTTAGTAATTACTTTAGTAACAGAGCACACAAATTGTAGTTAATTGTAGTACTACACCTATAAAATTGTAGTCAATTGAAGTTACAACTTTATTGTAGTTGAAAAACACACACTTTGTGCAGTAAAAGCACATAAAACAAAACGCAAGTGATCCTGTCTTGGATAATAGTTTCCGTTTCCGGTGTCCGTCCGCCATTGTGAAAACACAAGTCCCGTTTTATTCTGCAGACAGACGATGTAACCGTTTCTAAAATCAACCTGTTTTTTAGAAATATTGTTAAATGTTGTTAGAAATGTTTTAAACAAAATACTGATGCCTATGTATTTGTATTGAACAATATTTCTACATCTCATCAATCCTACACCTCCTCCGTAACCTATAGATAGGCTGCGGGTCCAGCGTTCTTTAATTGAAAGCCTTCTTTAACTGGCTCGAATCCTGAAGGTAACAAAATATAGGCCCTAGGAATAATAAAATCAGTATATTTTGAAGCTTATATGTGCTTGAAATAGTACACAAAATTTCCCTTTTGCCACAATTTTTAAATTATACTTCGCATTTAAAAAGAATCATTGCAAATAAAACAGACAACAAAAGTTTTGTATTCATAAAACCCATATATAATATACATATATATATATATATATATATATATATATATATTTGCATATTCATAACTGTACATCGGCGCATGAAGCATTCGTAAGAAATGTTATAAATATTTTATTTCTCTACAAGAATTTCTAACCACATTTTAATTTTTATTATCTTCCAGTGCGTTATTTATTAGATTGGGAAAAGTGATGGTGGATTTTCTTATTTTTTTCAAAAATACAAACATGTTTGAATAGATCCCTCACTAACAAACATGATCCATTATGTCGTTTTAAAAAGTGTTTAGAACACAGGCAACCTTTATAAGATTATTTACAATATATAAGGGTCTATACCATTCAAATACCTTTACCGTAGCGTGGGTGACTTCAACCGAGAGGTCACGAGTTCGATTCCCCGAGTGGTCATATAGATTAGCAAATAGCTTATTTGTATATTTCCCTTAGGAACTTTTAATACATTAAAATTCTATTGGCGTAGAAAGAATCCTCTTAAAGATTCCTTGAATATATTGAGAAAAAACGATATTTCTCTTTGTGCCGGTAATTCTACAACGGTTTTATGAATATGTCATCCTAAGAATCTTGAAACCTTAGTTAAAAAAAACAAAAATTGATGAAAATTGATGTGTATTTAAAGGTCTGGACGTAACGTAGCTACGCTGGGAAGGGTTAATTCAATGTGAATATTGAGTTCAGCTCCAGCTCAACTTCCAGTGCAGCGTCTGGAATCTGACGCTGTCACACACTTGAATCCTGGAATGTGGAGTTATTTTCGTCTAAACAAGTAAACAAATTCGGCGACGAAGACATTCGGTTGCTCCTCCGTTCTTAGAGGTCGTGTCTAAAACAACTTGGTGCACCTGATGAAACAATGAGACCAAGATTACACTATATTTTGTACTCTAGGCGTGTCTGATGTCCAAACGATATATGGGTTCATTTTTAGTTTCTTTGTCGCCGGCGGTTTTGAAGATTCCAAACGCTTAGAGGAAGAGGAATCTTCACTTCCACTCTTTCTTGGATTCAATATAGCTGGAACCCTGGAACCTTCCTTGCAGGGCGACACTCTACAGAATGTTCCGAGACGGACGTTCTATGTAACGAAGTAGCTCCAGTAGCTCATGCTCTGTGGTCCACACTCCAGGCTCTATCGCCCAACCATGACCGGCCCTGAACTCTTAATAAGTACCGGACACGTGCAACAGTGAGGGGGGGGGGGTAGTCCGCTGCGAGTTGTGCAATACTGCACATCCGCTTAACTGCTCATTTTACAAGTAAATCACTTTCTAGACCATTTTCAAATTTGTGTTGACCTCTCCGAGAATCGAACCCATGACCTCTCGGCCAGAGAGCCGCAGCTTCACCTACGTTATGGTGAAGATCTATTTTTCCATTCTATTAAAAATAGCTTAGCTCCCACAACGGGACTGGTCTGGAAAAGTCTTAAATGTAAGGTAAAATGGAACTGCATAAAATCTTCAGTGTTTTGGTATCTCGGAACAATGCTATAAAAATATTACGTTTGGAAGACCGGATAAAAATGGTATTGTACATTTTATCACACACTTTCCTAAATTTAACTTTTATATTTCTAAACTTTATCTAGTGTATATAACATGTCTATCTATTCATGGCTGTACAACCGTTAGATCTGCTTGTGTTGGTAAAATACGGAACGTGACTTTCAATTTTCTCTTGTATTGTCGAAATATTTATACTCAAGTAGAATGCAGTATGATCACTGTTATAACCGGCATTAGTTTTGTGAAATGAAATGAATGAATGAAATGAAAAATTCCATTATTAAAGAGGCGGAGTTAGGGCTATCAAGTCCTCTCTACCACTCGATCTTATATCGTATAAAGTACATTTACAATAGTGTGATGCAATTGTGGTAAATTATTAATTTATCCTTTAAATAGAAAACAACAAAAATGCTAACCTATACAAAATTAAATAAATTTAAAGTAAAAATCTATATATTGAATTGAATTCGATACTTAAAATAGGCTACAAAGAAAAACTGTATACATATTAATACAAGAAAATTCAAAATGAGGAACAAGAAGACACATTCAATCACTCTAACACACTGATTGACCACATGACCACAACAAGCAGCACCACCCGTCACCCCACAGCCCCCTCCCCCCAGCAACAACCCTCTAACGCCCGCCCCGAAGCGAGCACGGTCCTCAATACATTCGATAGCATCGGGGAGAGTGTTCCAAAGGCGACGGAGAGCATTCCAAAGGCGACAAGCCTGAACAGTAAAGGACCTATTAAAAATTGTTGATCGATGAATTGGAATTGATAGTAACGTGGCTCCCCTTCTTGTAGATCGTTCACTAATACCAGAAGTAAAGTTGAAATGATCGGACAGACAAACAGGATATTTGGTTTTTATAATTAATTTAGAATATAAACTATGTGGAATTTACGTAGTTGATGAAGTTCCATGAGTGACAATTACTGAAATCTTGTGTAACGTGCTCATGACGTCTGATATTAAAAGTAAATAAATGAAATCTATGTATAAAGACAATGTTGATATAATATATTTTGAATTATATAAATAGTCTACTGTGTCAGAGGGTGTGTACATAAGTAGTGTGAAGAATTTTGTACGTTAAAACTTCAACAAGCATTATAATACTTTAATGACTTGCGTTTTCATTTTATGCGAATGTATTGGACAATAACTGATAAACCTTACATAACACCGAGACAATGAATGCTAGTACTATAATATATAAATTGTTCATACTACTGTACAATTTGATTGTGACAAGTGTCTGTCCAGAGAGCTCAGAGTCCCGCTGTCTACATGTCATGTGGTCAGATTTCATTTGAATTTATAACCAATCGTGGGGTAAAGAAAAAAGGAGTAATGAGCAGTTGAACAAAATAACTGTTCTCGTTTCCAGCACAAGATATGTTTACACAGAAAGTTAAGATCCTTTTTAAATTTTTGCATCGATAAAGTGGGCAACTAAAATAACCTCTTCTTCGTGAACATTCATGCACGAGAATCGTTACTTCCAATGGACTCTTCTCATTGAAAATTTTCCTATTAATGGTAAGTGTAAAACATTTGGACGTGTGTTCTTTTATCACGCAAAACTACTGAACTAAATAAGATAAATTTTTGTTTTGAACAATAACCTGATATTTTCGTTTTGAAATTATTACATGAACCTGTCCCACTGTAATTTGAATGTCACAGAAAGACTTTTTTAAATGCGAGATAGGCTGAAAATTGCAGGCATTAAAATTAATAAGTTTTCATTTCAAACTTTCATAATTGTTTTGAGCAAAGTTAAATCGGAAAGATTCTTTAAAACTCTGATCTTATTTAGTAAAATATCACAGTGTTTATCAGCAGATAACACTGAAAGATGTTTATAATTTTTTGTACTCTATTTAAAAATATAATAAAATACAATATTTTTAATCGCAAGGAGAACAATTTTGTGTACAGAACGTTTACAAATTCAATAATTTAGATTAATCTAGTTAATATAATAGAGTATACAAAAAAATAAAAGCTTATCAAAGCTTTGTGGATAAATTAATTTTTAGATGTATGTAGATCATTTTATGACAACGGAGGGATGTTTTCTATTGGATTTTGCTAAGTGTGAAATTTAAAATAACCAATTTTATAATGTATATTTTTTTTGTTGCGATCCAAGAATTCATCAACACTGTAGAATTCTCTTGATACTAAAAATGCTTTGGCTTTATTATAAATAAATTTGGATTATTTCCTTGTTTGGTTTATTCAAGTAAAATTTCAGAATACTTTTATCCCAGATTGAATTGAAAGATGTTCAGATATACGTAATCTATATCGATGAGATCTAGGAATTTGATTAAATTTGGTATTGTATTATTTAATCCTTCCTGCTTGATATTTACTTTTAAAACAAAAAATATTTAATTCAACATGAAATAAACATACTAAACATTTTTAACTCCCTTAAAGTATTCAATCACGGGTTTCTTTGTCGCCTTTTCCTTGGTATTCTTACGGCTGTTTTAAATAAACAAAGTCAACATAAATTAGAAAAATTATGGTGTTATTATTTAACCTTGTGGGACCCCTAATGTAGTTTTATTGAATCTGATAATTGTCCAGATATTGACTACAGATGGTGATAGTGAATAATGTAATATACTCGTATATACTTCAAGCGTTAGAAATTAAAACCCCAGCTTAATCAACACAATTGCGAATGTGTGCACTGAAAGACCGTAAATTGGATTCCTGGATTTTGTGACTAAGCCCGATTACAGTTCTTTGTTTAAAGCTCATTACTGAATGTAGATAGTTCGAAAGGGTGTCATAATTTCGGAAACTTGTCAATGTAAAATTGCTGATTGATAGAATGAGGTTAACACTCATTATGACAAACCACAAGTTATTAACAACAAATGTTCGAAATCCCACTACTCATGATAACAGTGTGACTCGGGGATTGCCACGGAAAAGGTACTGCCGGTATTGTAACCAACACAATGAGCCTTTCTTTCCGAGGAAACAGTCGACCACGGCGAGTTCGAGATGGGGTCCGACGAGAGATAATGTTCTCATCAGAATATTGATATAAGTTCTAGGGTAACAACTGTATACACTAAATGACTGCCGAAATCAGTGTTTCTCTGGGCAATCATTTGGCAAAAATTCATTAGACACAGACACAAACACTTCCCAAACTGGCTGGAGTAAAGTTTTTCTGAATCAGATTTTCTCCATATCACTGGATATTCATTTAGGAAACACTTGTGCTGCGCATGGACTATGCGTTTAATACAGGACTACGTAATCAGTGTGAGGAAACTGCTATACACATAGTTCGGGTTGTGAGAGGCTTGACAGAGGAGTAGGCAGGCCCTTGAAACCCGCAGTGTCCAGAAGCGCTGGGAGCCATGAGTCCTCATTTCCCAATTTTTATCCAATCTAAACTGTGAACGAAAGTTAAGTTCACACCAACACCTGATTTTTACTGCACGAGGTTCACGAGAGCGTGTGCGTAATTTATACATCCTTAATTAAACTTTTTTCATCATATTGACAAAGTTTCCAAAAATTAATGTACATACTGTCTCGTTTTGCTAGTGAGAAAATCCTTTTACTCACCTATTACGGATGTTTTTATCCTTATCTTAACTATGGATTGGCTATATGAGGAACTGAGAGTACAAAAAATCAATTCGTCTTCCGCCAGCAAAAAGGAGCTATAAGGGTCATTTTCAAATTAAGCGCAGTCCTGTAAAGTGTCTTTCGCCAAAACAATATTCTGATTTTCCCGTCTATTTGTATTTTTCAACGCGTTTCCTTTTACAAAAAGTATCCACAAAATTTCACTGTCACCAGTAATGTTAATCATAATTACCATTTAAGGATTACAAAAGACCTTATCTTACCTTGCTACAAAACAAAATTATTTGAAAATCAGAGAGTTTATGCCTGCATTCGTCTTTTTAACTCTTTGCCTCTTTACTGCAAAAGTGTTGCTGATGACATGGAATTCCTGAATAAACATAAAAAGTTCCTTATTTTAAAAGAATACTACAGTGTTTGAAAATACCTAGAAGAGAGAAAGATGTAGACCCCCTTAATTAGTCTACCTTATTTTAGGTTTCATGGGTAACTCTGTATTCATTTATTACATTTATACACCACATCGTATATACATGTATTTTGACAATTGTCCATGCATTTGATGTTTTAATACAATAAATGAATTGAGTTGAGAAGCATGTATGATCTCATAGCGAGAGGGTAATTCATCCACCTCAAACAGTGCCATATGCCCTGTCGACACCGGACATTCCGCAATATTGCAGGGGTATGATTACTATCGTGAGCAAGTAGGCTCTAAGTGAAAGTAAGCTAAAGGCAGTAGACATTCTCTTATCACACGGTATTCAGCACCTTATCACGCGGTGGCTGAGTCAGCACGTGGGCGCTGATACTTGAGGCCGAGCCGCTGACAGAATTAGCGATGACTGCCGAGATAACGCTAAATGAGGATGGGAATATTTGCTAAGTAATTCATGGGTACACAGTGTAAATGCCACATGATATGATCTTACGTCCCAGTGTTATTTTGGACGAGTTTATATGTTCGACTTCTTATTTATTATTTTATTAGGCATTTTTCACCTCGTCCAGTAGCGTATCTAGGGTTTGAGTTTTGGAACCCAACCCCATCAACTCATTGTCGGCAAGGTTGATTGACCTCTTCATCTTTGAATACAGAATAGTAATTAAATGTACAGCGTGTTCGAAAAAAAATTTAAACCAAAACTCGTGATTTGGGCAAAAAATGGACTTCACTAAGAAAACAATGTAAACAGTTCTCGAGACCTGCGAAGTACGTCTTCGTGTCGGAGGACAACGTGAGTCAAGTAGCAAATTTACTCCCTAATGTTAAATGATAATTGTCTAAGATGAAGAATATGGATCAACACAATAAAGAACGAGCGAGGCTCTACGTCATCACTAGATATGACCGATTATTATTTCTCCTGGGCAGTCCAATTCATTGGGAATGACATCTCTGACCCCAAATAAGATCCAATTCCTCAAGAGGGGTTAGTGAAAGCCGACTCCAGAACACCTAACCTCAAACTTATAATTGCAGACCCCAAGTCGCTCATCTCCTACTCTACTTCAAGTAATACATGTAACAATTAATTGATTGCATCAACAAGTGTTAAATAGTAATTGATATGTAATGGTTGAGTCTGCAGTAATAGTCTCTGATAAGCTTGTCGGCATTTGATAACCCCGTCAATGTAAATCAGTATAACAGTCAATGTTTTAATTAACTAATTGTCAGCGAAAATTATGGGGAAATTATTCTGTCTCTTCACTGTATTGTCTAGTGCATTAAAGTGTGGCAACAAATGTTTTGTGATTATCAAAGAAAATTGTGACAGTGTATATAGGTACTGTATACTTGGTAAGTTCTAACCAAGGTATACTGCAATGGTATACTGTTGTGTTTTAATTAAATGTATGTCAACAGCAATAAAATTGCCTAAAATGACTGGATAGTATTAAAACAAAATGGTTTTATAGCCTCGAAGCAGTTGAACCTGAAAGCTTCAAAGCAGAATTTTTTCAAAGCAGTGAACCTTATTTCACTACCTTGGAAGTGATGATAACATAATTTGAAAGTAGTAAATTGAAAATTGTCCAGTAGTAGATTAAGCTTATCCACGTTTCTTAGGCCTACACGGCCGGATTCATAACTAATATGAAAGTTTTCGAGCAAACAACAAATGGAAATCAGATGTTTACACATACTCTGTGACACTATAAGGTCTATTGACCACATTCCGATCTATCACCACATGGAACTCTGATGTTTCTGAGATGTTGACACACACTGTGATACTATAAGGTCTATTGACCACATTCCGATCTATCACCACATGGAACTCTGATGTTTCTGAGATGTTGACACACACTGTGACACTATAAGGTCTATTGACCACATTCCGATCTAACACCACATGGAACTCTGATGTTTCTGAGATGTTGACACACACTGTGACACTATAAGGTCTATTGACCACATTCCGATCTAACACCACATGGAACTCTGATGTTTCTGAGATGTTGACACACACTGTGACACTATAAGGTCTATTGACCACATTCCGATCTAACACCACATGGAACTCTGATGTTTCTGAGATGTTGACACACACTGTGACACTATAAGGTCTATTGACCACATTCCGATCTAACACCACATGGAACTCTGATGTTTCTGAGATGTTGACACACACTGTGATACTATAAGGTCTATCGACATGTAACACAGCTAGTGAGCTATTATGAGCTGTACCGCTCAACCGGTCTGCACCATTCAGCCATTCGGCCCACAAAAGGCAGTTCTGCAGAAGTCCTCGTGGCGGCTATGAATGGATGCCAGTCAGACAGATCAACGGATCTGTAATTAGTATTCTGACCACGCGTGCCGACTGCCGTGTAATAGCCTCTATCTCGCTGTATCACTGTGATAGCGCTGTGACTGGACTGCTCATCATGAGAGTCATTGTAGAAAATTCTCAGGGTACTTTATCGTAAATGTTGCATTCTTCGAATAATGATTTGTGGTGGTTTCCTTTACTTGCTTGTACACAAACATAAGGTAGCGCAACTAACGCTTTAATAATTTTTGTAAATTAATAAAATTATTTTCTTTCTGAGAATTGAGTGGTTTGAGCTTGGCCGCAGGATCTAAGGTTACATTTATATATATATTCTGTTACCTTTTTATCCAAAAACCGTTTTGGCTCATTTAACTAATCTTACAGAAATATAAACCTAGCAACAATGTGTATTTTTGTTTCAATAAGATAAAAGTTATTTTAAATTTCCCAACTGTTACATTGCATTATATACGTATGACAATAACGCCACCTACCATTTATAGCATTTATATTTAACACGTTATTTAAGAAACGAATCTAAGGGTAAAAAAAAAACTATATAAACCATCTTATAAAAATATTAAAAATTAAACAAAAATAGTGCATTTAACTCAAAATCATCGATGATTAAACTAAAATACAATTTCGAACTGTCTATAAATGTTATCATAATTTTGACCGAACATTCCCAAGCGTTCTCATTATTTAAAGTTAAATATTAAACAACGTTCAGTAAAACCGTTTTACAGCACAAGGAACAAACACATTATGTGACCATAAGTGTTATGGCACTCTGCGTAATCCAGGTCGCCTTGATTTAGCTGTATATTATTGTAAACATCGGAAACAGATATTTGAACTGACTGTTTGACAAGAATAAATATACCGGGTGAGTTTTTTAAAGTGATCCAATAGCAAACTTTTTAATTACACGACTTATCACCACACTTTAAATTTGGAACTTGCTCAATTTTAAGTTTCACTCAGGGATACACTTTCAAATATTTTGAAGATGGCCGCCATTTTCCAATATGGCGAAAAACTTTAAAATCTTTTATGGAACCCCCTGTATGTTATGTTGTTTTTAGATTCTACTTTACAAAATAAGACATTTTTGCTTTTGAGAGTTTTTCAATATCTCTAATGGTTCAGGAGCTACGTGGACTGGAAGTTTTCAGATTTTTTCGGACTGATGATGGGTGTTCGGACATAAAATACAGGGTGTTCCAAAAAATATTTTTAAAGTTGGCCTTCTTAAAAAATTTGAAAGTGTATTCCTGAGTGAAACTTAAAATTGAGCAAGTTCCAAATTTAAAGTGTGGTGCTAAGTTGTGTAATTAAAAAGTTAGCTATTGGATCACTTTAAAAAACTCACCCGGTATATCGAGGGTGCTCTACTTGTAGAATGTTCTGTTAAGAACAATACAAACGATATCAATGAAAGAAGGTAAAATATATTATAAAGTGTAAAACGATTTCGTATCCTAGACAAATAAAGAATTATTTCAATAGTTATTTTGTAACCAAATATGGAAATCTTCTTTATCGTTCCAAATTCTAATTTATACAGTCTTCGATGGTTCCTAATCAACAAATCCCTGCGAAGTCTTAACAAATCTGTTGCTATAGCATTACTACCAGTTCACGAGCTTTTGCTAAACTGATTTTCAGTGATTATACTGCATCCAGAACCAATAATTTTAAGTTGGAATTTTCGCTGACAAACTCAACTTGCCAATGTCAAACGTCTGCATATAAAAGTAATATTATGAACATCACCAATTGATTGGCCTATCGCACTGCTGCCTTCTGTATTAGAGATATTGTAAAGATCATCCATTCCAGATTCTACATAGATTACGAAAAACACATTTCTGGTATGTTAAAAAAATTCATGAAACACTGTTTATCTAGCCACCATGCAAACCTTTTAAATCCATATTTATGTCATTGGGTGCGAGAGATTCACGCTGTATGATTTCTCAAAAGTCTTCGACTGCATTTAGCTTCTTTTTAAAACTCCCTAATATTATATTTCAAGTGGGCATGTCAACAATGTCCTGAACAACACAACAACAACAGGAAATATCACATTCTTCATGCTGATGGCTTCTCTGTAAGGCACTATTCTTGTTGCAAAGCTAATCATCGAGGGATGCCACAAGTGTCTGTGTTAGGTCCACTGATCTTTATAAAAGACCAGGTCTTATCAATTGCTTCAGAAAGGTTTCTGACAGTCACTGTTAATTATAATTTGAATTAAAGGAGTTTCTACCGAATTGGGTTTACAAGCTCATTTCACCATGTTGTTATTTCTCGTTATTCCCCAGGTAATAATGGCAATGCCATTATAATTATGGATGATTATCTTTTCGTATTCAATATATAGGGTCACTCTTTGAACAAACTTATATTGATTAAGAATAAGCTTTCAAAAATTCAAAAGGGCTATAAGAATTATGTACAGCACAATAAATCATAAGCATGTCTTTATTAATTAACCATTTATTCTTCATAAAAAATTAACACTGAACAAATACCTGGTTTTCTCCTTAACAACACTATTCAATCTCTTAGGCATTATAACTGTCTTGCCATACACTACAAAACGCTTCCAAAGGAGTTCGTAATTCCTTACGGAAACTCTTAAATTAACATTTTTGTTTACAACAATTGCATTCCTTTGGACACTAAGGTTTACATAAAAGCTACTTTGTATGCCTGGAATTATAAATTCCAAATTTGAAACCTAGTGTTCAAATTTTGTTACTAGCTGTTAAAAGATTTAACGTAAATTTATTTTTAACACATTCATTTTATTCTTCGTTAACCTTAGTTGAAATTAAAAAATCATATGTTTTCCAAGTTATGCTTACACAATTATTGTAAACTTGTTTGTTACAATAAATGGAATGTAATAATTGTGATTCTTCACAACCTCCGGACCGACCCGACTGGGACTATGAGGAAGTATAAGCTACGGAAAGAACACGAGGAACTACTAGGAGAGTATTCTGAGAAATAAATCTTATAATACAGTTACAACAACAATTACAATTCTAGTCTGTCGTATCTTATGCCACTAACTAAACATGTATCTGACGACCACAAAGGTACGCTTACTGTTGCTGGGTGAGGATGTGCAGCTGAGTCGGTTGGCGGGAGAACACCCTCGGAGCCATCCTCAGGGGGGTGCCGGGGGGTGAGGGGGTGTAGGGGGTGGGAGTGTACACCCCGGCTCCCGAGGGTCCGTGGTTCAAGTTCAAGTTCAACTCCTTCATCGCGCGCACTCTACCATTGGCCATTACCGACTGGGCCTGCCGCTGCTGGTCTACCCGACCTTCCATCTCGCGCCAACCCGCTAATCAGTCACGGGCCTCTAGTAATTACTTTGTCCTGCTCAGGTGACAATTCTGCGGTACAAGAGTGGGCGGACACAGGTGTGAGCTATTTGAGTAGTCTAGGTCAACGTTTGGACACTGTTGCTAATTTCCCGTTTCTAGATCTTGCTAAAGCTTCGTTCAGTCACGATGAAATATCAATTATTATGTTATTTTTATTATAACGCTCAATGGATATCAAAGACTGATAAAATTACATGTATCAAAGACGTCGAATAGGTGTCTCGAAGGATTATACTCTCATACAAAATCGAACATTTCCTATACTAAGTCTAAATAATTGTAAAATCCTAAGTAGATAAGGCTGTGTCAAAATGTTACTCAAATGTAAGAAAGCACAGTATAATATTGTAACGGTATTATTAATCACCCCAAACTTAATTACGTAATTCTGTAAGTGATGCTCGAATACATTAGTTTACAATGGAATATTGTATGGATGTCTTGTACACGAATAAAGTTAATCCACACGGTTTATGATTAAACCCTGCAGTATTTAAGTTTCAGAGGCATCACTTATTACTTAAAAGTCCATTGTAGCTATTCAGGAGGAAGTTTCGGCGTCAAACTAATCAACTGTTTTAGATTATAAAGCTATACGTGGTGGCTGATTCACTCGCTAAATTAGAACGGTAATTATTTCCCCATTGCGTAACTATCAAGTTTGATTACGGAGAGATAATCAAACCGCACGTGTATATTTTTTTAATACTGAGGTTTTCTGTTCGGAAGGAAATTTTCAAAGGTAATTTTAACTCTCTGAATGGATCCACGAATAAAGGTGTTCTGGAATAGAGGCTTTTACCTAATTACCTTCGAATTAAATAAAAATTATGTTATAACAATATCGGTGCGCTCTTGAGTATTTATGTACATAAATTAAATTCTAGGAGATTTATTAATTAAGGCAATTTCAGTCTTTAAGTAAACAACGTTTTTACATTTCTAGCACTTCACAAGACTGGAATAGTTTTTGATCATATGATGAAATGGTCTGTATATAAGAACAAAATCAACAATTATAGAAGGTCCACTTAAAGATATCACATCAGTTAAACAACATTATGTAATTTGCCTTTGCTAATTGAAGGTGAAAACCAAGTACACTACTCTAGATTAGGGCAACGTCTACTCTAGATCATCTAAAGTGTAAGATGATCAGGGCAACGTCTACTTTAGATCATCTACAGGTGTGAGATGAAGGTTATAATGACTAGGGCAAACGTCTACTGTATGTAGATCATCTAAAGTGTAAGATGAAGGTTGTAATGGCCAGGTAATGTCTACTCTAGATCATATAAAGTGTAAGATGAAGGTTGTAATGACCAGGGTAATGTCTACTCTAGATCATATAAAGTGTAAAATGAAGGTTGTAATGACCAGGGCAAATCTACTCTAGATCATATAAAGTGTAAAATGAAGGTTGTAATGACCAGGGCAACGTCTACTCTAGATCATATAAAGTGTAAAATGAAGGTTGTAATGACCAGGGCAAATGTCTACTCTAGATCATCTAAAGTGTAAAATGAAGTTGTAATGACCAGGGCAATGTCTACTCTAGATCATATAAAGTGTAAAATGAAGGTTGTAATGACCAGGGCAACATCTACTCTAGATCATATAAAGTGTAAGATGAAGGTTGTAATGACCAGGGCAACGTCTACTGTTAGATCATCTAAGGTGTAAGATGAAGGTTGTAATGACCAGGGCAACGTCTACTCTAGATCATATAAAGTGTAAGATGAAGGTTGTAATGACCAGGGCAACGTCTACTCTAGATCATATAAAGTGTAAGATGAAGGTTGTAATGACCAGGGCAACGTCTACTCTAGATCATCTAAAGTGTAAGATGAAGGTTGTAATGACCAGGGCAACGTCTACTCTAGATCATCTAAAGTGTAAGATGAAGGTTGTAATGACCAGGGCAACGTCTACTCTAGATCATATAAAGTGTAAGATGAAGGTTGTAATGACCAGGGCAACGTCTACTCTAGATCATATAAAGTGTAAGATGAAGGTTGTAATGACCAGGGCAACGTCTACTCTAGATCATATAAAGTGTAAGATGAAGGTTGTAATGACCAGGGCAACATCTACTCTAGATCATATAAAGTGTAAGATGAAGGTTGTAATGACCAGGGCAACGTCTACTCTAGATCATCTAAAGTGTAAGATGAAGGTTGTAATGACCAGGGTAATGTCTACTCTAGATCGTATAAAGTGTAAGATTAAGATTGTAATGACCAGGGTAATGTCTACTCTAGATCGTATAAAGTGTAAGATTAAGATTGTAATGACCAGGGTAATGTCTACTCTAGATCATATAAAGTGTAAGATGAAGATTGTAATGACCAGGGTAATGTCTACTCAAGATAATATAAAGTGTAAGATGAAGATTTTAATGACCAGGGTAATGTCTACTCTAGATCATATAAAGTGTAAGATTAAGATTGTAAATGACCAGGGTAATGTCTACTCTAGAGTGTCACGGTTCTTTGAGAATTCAACTGTGCTTGAAACTTATTATTGTCAACATTATTCGTGCATACAACAAACAAGACATCCATTGAAAATATTGTTATGATCAAGGTGCAGGCAACAGTGAGAGAACACGTAGTAGATCTCAGATGAAGGTGTGATTCAACAATAAACAAGGGCCGCCCTTATTGTGCTGGAGAACGTAAGAAGAAGAATACCTACTGGAAACACTGGCCTCGTTTCTTGTACAGCACTGATATCGCATCACATACGATTTTGACTTGTTTGGCCCGGTGAAGTTCCTAAATACGAGGGTATCAGAAAACTTAAGGGAATTGGCTCAAACTAAACCACATATTTGCAAATGGAAGCTAGTATAAGGAATGCTAGTAGGCCATTGGGGCTAACACTGCAGTATTACAGGATCGGTGATTATGTTAAAAGTTCCATTTTGTAAAAATACTACACATACTTTTTAAACCTCGTTCCTTTAGCGCAAATTAAAATAGCACAATTAAAAGGTAAGAAACATGTTTATTTTAAAATCAAAACTGCAACAAGCAAGAATACCGAATTAAATAAAACATAAAACTAATCCAAAATGTAATGATGGAAAGATGTAATAAACACAAACCTAGACTACTCTCATTGCGTCATCACCTCGAATTGTCAAACCTGTGTTGCAGACATACGTAGATAAAACTGACGAACAAAATTAATATGTTTAAAGAATTAGCTCGAATGTATCAACTTAAAAAAAATGGTAAAACAACTGTTGGCAATTTTAAACTGGTAGTAGTTAAAAATGTGCTAAGGCTATCACAACAGATCTTTCCACTGACACTGGGGTTATTATAAGTTGCGACTAAAGTAACAGGAATCGATTATATAATCTCATTCCTTGGGGACTGTAATGTGACGAAAATCCACGGCACACTAAAACGATACACTAATTACAACACGGGATAAAGCACAAGAAGATCGAGACGCGACGTTCTAACCTCGGCGGTTCGCGGTGAACTGGCCTGAATCCAATCTCTATCACTCAGATAACACACTTCGCTGAAGTGGAGCTTGAACTGCAATCAGTCGATAATTGTTACTGTTCAGATGTCACATTTTAGAGACGAGCGTCACTTTACACTTCACCAAATCGGGGTTTCACTCAAATTAAACGATGTTGCTCGATTTATTGGTCGTGTCACTGATAAATTGTTGGCCTGTTGAGAGAGTAAAGTACATAGTCTCGATTGACACTCGAAACACGTTTCTCATTAAAAACTGATCGGTACATTATCGAGATACTTGGAAATCGCACTCCTAAAAAGTAGTTAATCGGACATATTATTATACTCAGAAAGTAGGTAGGTGAAGTATATAACTTGTTGGGTGGCAGAGCCTTGTTATTCCCGCGTTTCTGGAAGCTGAGTGGACTAGCTTGTACCGTTATTTAGTTGTATTTTATATAATACATATTTTCGCAATCCTGTTACTCGTTACTGGTTAATATAAGTTACATCCGATGTTCTTGGAACTAAATTCTTGGCGGATTGATAACCCAATTGGCACGCGTATTAATTTTTTCTCTCGTGAACTCTGTAGCTGCCGCTCCTGCTGCCGAGTAACACCTCGCGCGGCTTGTCTATAAGTAAAATTTATATTTTCGTTTTATAAATTAGCCCTTTCATGCGAGACATCTAATTTTGAATGTAATTTAATGTAAAGTTGTAAATAGTAAAGTAATTTACTTTGGTTGATGTTTTATTTGACAGATTAATATTGACAATACTATGGTGATGTTCTTAAGAGACCATGTTGTCATGAATCTTAAGTTGTCTTGATAAATGGATAATAGTGTCGTGATTTTGTTTTAGGCTAGTTTAACTTCGAGTCTCTGATTTTAACTTCGAGTGCTTCCAGCACTAATGTTGTAGACTTCTATCGACATACCTTCACTTTTTTCCGACTACAACTGCAATGTCAACCAAAAATGCTGAAGCCCGCGCTTGTGAGTCGACATTAACGTGAAGGGAAGTTAATTTTAAAGTTTTATATAATTATTAAGTTCGTATGCGAAATGTCCATAGAACATTGAAACTATTAGGCCCACCCGTATGATCATTTAGTTCATTATCACTCTATTTGGTAGCAAAGTGGCAGTACATTATTTTATTTTTAACATCTAGAAGTGGTGCTTTTTGTTTATTTGCCACAAGTAAACTTTGCAAATCGAGTATTAATTACTACGACCTCAGCGGTATCCAACCCCATGTGTTTCGTCCATTGGGTATAAACTTTTTACACTAGAGACCCGGGTTCGAATGCAGATTTGGGCACGTCATTTCCACACATATAATCACCCCAGCCTCTGCCTAAGTACAGCGACAGATCTGAGCCAGTGTTTCAAATCATTAAGTAAATTTAACCAACGCAATTAATTTGTACTCCAATATCTAAACACGCAACCGACAGCTCAGTTTTAGGCTTACATGTCTGAAATTCAAGTAAAGAATGCTCCATTCTGACGTCAAGCATGGCTTCAGATTGAGCACGTTTGTCGCCTGAAACCAGTTACTGATATTGTCCGATAAGGATTCCTGTACAGCTTGCGCTTGCTGAACCAGATTTATCTGGTTAGAACCGGTTTACGTAAGTCTGCCATTGATTTAACGCCAGCGATTGACACTTTACTACCTGTACAGGCACTCAGAACTACGTGGATGTCACTGGATCGCCGCAAATCCTTATCAGAGAACATTGAGCACTCGGTGACTTTATATCTCTCTGAATGATGGATGTTTAATGAGCGCAACTTCATAACTTGTTATTGCACTGGTAGTTATACAATGCTAGATTAATGGAATAGACGCTTATATGGAATATACGTGTTCCTAGATGTAACTTTCAATGGTATAAAATTAAAGATATTATGTTTGTCATACTGCATGCTTATAACTCCCATGGATACCTAGTTAGAGTAATGGTTTGACAAGTCTAGTGTCGATTGTAGTTTGCAGCAAACATCTGATAGTTCGTACTTCATGAGTTACGAGTCCAGTGGTGTAACCCTGGAGTTACGAGTCCAGTGGTGTTACCCTGGAGTTACGAGTCTAGTGGTGTAAAGTAGAGTTACGAGTCCATTAGTGTGTAACCCTGGAGTTACGAGTCCAGTGGTGTAACCCTGGAGTTACGAGTCCAGTGGTGTAACCCTGGAGTTACGAGTCCAGTGGTGTAACCCTGGAGTTACGAGTCCAGTGGTGTAACCCTGGAGTTACGAGTCCAGTGGTGTAACCCTGGAGTTACGAGTCCAGTGGTGTAACCCTGGAGTTACGAGTCCAGTGGTGTAACCCTGGAGTTACGAGTCCAGTGGTGTAACCCTGGAGTTACGAGTCCAGTGGTGTAACCCTGGAGTTACGAGTCCAGTGGTGTAACCCTGGAGTTACGAGTCCAGTGGTGTAAACCTGGAGTTACGAGTCCAGTGGTGTAACCCTGGAGTTACGAGTCCAGTGGTGTAACCTGGAGTTACGAGTCCAGTGGTGTAACCCTGGAGTTACGAGTCCAGTGGTGTAACCCTGGAGTTACGAGTCCAGTGGTGTAACCTGGAGTTACGAGTCCAGTGGTGTAACCCTGGAGTTACGAGTCCAGTTGTAATCCTGGAGTTACGAGTCCAGTGGTGTAACTGGAGTTACGAGTCCAGTGTTGTAACCCTGGAGTTACGAGTCCAGTAATCCTGGAGTTAAGAGTCCAGTGTTGTAACCTTGGAGTTACGTGTCCAGTGGTGTAATCCTGGAGTTACTAGTCCAGCGTTGTAACCTTGGAGTTACGAGTCCAGCAGTGTAACCCTGGAGTTACGAGTCCAGTGGTATAACCCTGGAGTTACGAGTCCAGTGGTGTAACCCTGGAGTTACAATGAAAGTTGCGGGCACAGATTCCATTCATGCCGTTTTGGGCACGGCATTTTCACACATAGCCTAAACTGAAGTGTTGTGATATACAGTTCTGGGCCAGATTTTCAAATAAAATGCAATTAATTTGTATTCTAATAACTAAAACCAAGCAACAACTCAATTTTATGTAACTGTATTAATAGCGGCTCTCCAACATACTTTGGTCATTGAATTTATGGCAGTCTCTCCTACAGACGAAAGTGGTTTGCGTGCGAGGCATCTTACGTAGATTTCGTTACAATGCACAATTCATAATTCATTGACACTGTCGAAGTTTTATTTTTTAACTTACAAAAACGAATGATACGTCAAAGACTGTTCAAAACTGGATTCTATTTGTATTTAACGTTTGTAACACGTTCACTGCAACAGAATATGAGAGAGCAGTCTCCCTTAGTGAAGGTTTACAAAACTGTATAATCCTAACAATATTAATATATAAGGTTGTTTGTTTTTTGCTTGTACAATTCATACACGGCAAGTTAACAATCTTACTTTCTTTTCGTGAACGTACGGAATACTTACGTGAAGTTCTCCATTATTGTGTGGTTTCAGTCTTCCTTAGTAAATTCCTAGATCCACCACTGGCCACAGTTAGTTTTGGGGTATTCGATCTAAATAACTCATTTAAACCTGCACAGAGGCCGAACCGTGACTCATCATAAATTGTTGAGAGAGAGAGAGAGAGTCAAGGAGACCCAGGAACAATCAAACGTTGAACCTTTCCTTGAAACATCTGCAGGCCTATTCCTGGTATACGTGATTTTCCTGGAACGTCAATAGTCAGGTCGTAGTTTACATATTCATGGCGGACCCCAAGGACGAAAAGCCCTTCAGTTCCTGAGAATCCAGAGTGCAGAAGAGAGCAGTTTAATTGTCGTGACATTAAAAATTACCATTATTTAATAATAGTATTCTACTCCATCAAGAAGGCGGTTCCAGTTACACATGAGAAGTGGGAAATAGAGGGTGCATAGATATAGAAATGAACCGTTTTAAAATATACAATGTTTATGTTTCAATTTTCCCAACTTCTACGTGGGTAACCTAGCTGTGTTCAAAATCTGAGAGTTCTGATTATAATTTTATTTCTCGTTCCGAAATTAAAAGACTCCCATGGAGAACATTTTTGTGCTGAAGTCACAACACAATACAATGTGAGCTATAAGCAATAAATTTAAAACGGAAAAGTCCACACTCTGATTTAAAATAAACAGTGTGAACTTTGAAATCGAATAAATTTTTACAGAGCTGGTAGTATAGAGACTTGTGGTTATAATAACTACTCATACGGTCCAGATTTTCGGTTATATTTGTACTATAAAGATACAGCAAAACCGAACTCATACTACAGGGTGAATAAAAAATATTTTGGATAGGAAAGAGATAGCGATCTGTGGTTTTCACCATTCTTTAAGTTTGTTTATGGTTTTCAAAATTAGGAGTTCCTTGAGGGGCTTTACATTTAAAAGTTTTGAGTAACCCAAAATATCGCATTTTTGGGGAGTCTTTCTTTCCAAATTGCACCCTTATCCAAATGATATATCCATTAACAAACTTGAGAAAAAAACACGAGGTGGGGTCTTGACTTTTTATTCACCATGAATAACTTTAAGTACTGTATTCACTTTTAATATTTTGATATTGCAAATGGACGTTCTTTCATGAATATAAACGAATGTAGTTGGGGCCAACCAGACAGATATTGCAAGTAATTATCTCAGGTAACCCTTCTAACGAAGCCCACCCTAGTGACAGTGATACCGCCCGACTTGGGTCAATAGGACTATCATGTATAAATGAGTGACAGCCCTCGGACAATTGCGACAGGCAGATCCGCAGTTTAAATTTGACAATTGGACTCTCAACTTAATCGCTACTGCGCACTGCGCACTCGCCGAGCTATCCCGTCTTATCTTATATAACAAAACCAGATATTACCGGATTTTTCTGGATTCCACCCTGCAGTGGGTGGGCAGGTTAAAACATGCTGCCAAGATGTATAAATGCCAAGGAGGACGTAAAAACGAACCAGCTGGTTTCCAACTACCGTCATCGCCATTTTTAATTGTAATATAACTTTCAGATAAATCTCTAGCACTGTATTAATTTATCTACAAAATAAATATTTAACATGGCATTTATAAGACTGTCGCCTTATAAAATAAGTATCAATTACCTTAAAACCCGTTATCGGTGTTGTTATTACATGCAGGTTTGAGAAGAGAATAAATTATAAGTTGATCACTGTCCAGCAGAAACGGGTATTCGTTTATCTTCCTGTTGTATAATAATGAGCCAGCATTGTAAGAACATCTGCACAATCCCTGGTAATCCGATATGATTAATAAAGCTTTCAGAATGCAGAATCCGATTATCCAGCCTGAAGGTACGACCACGTGACTCATAGCTACGTGGACGTGACTACGATCAAGATTTTAGTCCAAGAATAAACAACCGGTTGACAAGTTGTAGGGAACCGGTTGTGATGCTGCGTCTGCCTCCCGTAGATTATGCAAATCAACTGCATCACACACGCAAATCTTCAGGATGTCAAATGAAACCTTTCTAGAAAGGTCTTGATTCGTCTAATTAATATTTAGAAGACACGGAATTGGTAAGACTTGATGGATGCTATTACAGTTTTGTTTTGAAAAGTTAATAGTTCATGTTATTTTATGTTTGTTTATAAAAGATTAATAAATAACTAAAGGAGTTTATACCACATATGTATATATACACACACACAGGAATCCATACAAGAAGAAGAACATACACCCATACAATTTTGATAACTTACAATAAACATATATATATATATATATATATATATATATATATATATATATATATATATATAAGTCAATAGATTTTAAAATTAAGATAAACTAGCAACCTATTTTAGAGTTAAAATTAACATAAAACAAATTATCATACATATAAGATAGAAATATATTCTAAAAACTATTGTAAAATTGAATCATCAGATAAAATAAAATAATTTATTTAGATCAAATACCACAGAATACATTAAATATTAAAATAAAAAACAAGGAGATTGTAATGCAAAGTAAGTTTACAACACCTGGAGCTATAAAGTGAATTTAGATCAGCTGGTGACTTTACAATAATGGAATTTATTCTTTTGAATAATGACAATATGAGACTGAGAAAAACCTTTTCTTATCAAGAAATTTATTAAAAAACACAAAGTTAAGCAACATTTGAGTTATTAAATACAGTCATACATTTTATTATTTGTGTTAAATTGGTGAATCTCGATTTTTGTAAAAGAACAGAATAGACATTTACTAGACGATGACTACTCGAATATTGGATGGTAAGCAGAACTCCCAAATCTTCAAGGATCAACATTGCCAGTATTAAATCCACACTAAACCGACAAGGATGATTGGAAGATGAATAAATGTCAATGGAACACACAAAGTAAAACTGGACTTGAACTCAAGTAAGATCTACCCAATTTATGATTCCAAATCTTTCAAAATTCAAACCTAACATGCACCAAAACCTTTTCTATGTTGGATATAATTTTTGTATGTGCCCATGGCAGTATAATTCACGAAACCCTGAATCATACATGTGACAAATAAACTCAATAATAATTGTAAATCAAACGTTTATTTATTTATTTCAATAGCTAGTTGAGCAAGGGCAAAGAACGAGTTAATAAATAAATAAACAAAAAGAAAAATTAATAATGCTTTATACCGGGTCTAAATTCTGAGCCATGGTGTGAGAACCAAAAATACAGGATGAGACTCATGGCGTAGACCTGGAAAAACTTACAAGTTCTGGAATCGTCCCTCTTAATGTCTAACATCCACAATGCTTCGGATGCCAGAGAGGAGACAGCGTATGAGTAAGGCAGTGCTTTTGGTCGAGAGGTTATTGTTTGATTTCAAGAGAGGTCAATACAGATTTGCAAATGAGTTTGTTCCGTTTTCCATTAAAATATTTTAAACAAACTAAACTGCTATTGGCTTAGAGAGAACCTTATAAAAAATGACACTAGAGTTTCGACTAACCGAAACCCGATTAACCGAACATCTGGGTTAACCGAATCAATCAAGAAAAACAAATTATAACACTCCACACACACGAGTAACTAACTAACTATTAACTAACTATATATATATATATATATATATATATATATATATATATATATATATATATATATCTATATATATAAAAATGAATGTTTGTATGTTTGTCCTTTATGGAATCGTGAACTATTGGACCGATCATGATGAAAATTTGTACGTATATGTATTTTTCCACGGAGAAGGTTTATAAGCTATGCCCATCCCTTTCCCGATTCAGGATTCCGCCCCACTGGTTACAGAAATACCCATAAGAAATGCATTGCAGCAAACATATGTTAACGTCTTTTCAAATTTTTTAATCAGCTGTTCTTTGTAAACATATATTACACTTATAGTTTTAAAGCATAGAGTAAGCTTAAGAGAAACGACAAATTTTGTTTAAACTGTTTTTGCAATCACTGTTAAACATAGACTTTACTATCCAGATAATACAATTCAAATTTGACGTAAAAATTCACCTTTAACTGCAATATTTATTTAATATAAACCATGCTCATGCTTGATCAGAAGAGTAATGCAGATATCATAATTACTATCTTACGTTGGCTACAAATATAAAGAATGTTATAAAATCAACCTTAGTTGTTTTTTTTGACAGAAGTATGGTTCTCAAAACTCCGTGTGTACATATTCTCTCGATCGAGACAACAAAGCAAGCTCAATCGTGGCATCGGAGATATAACTAATTTAATCTAAAATTTATTATAGTAAAAAAAAAAATTTACTAAGTAATATAAGGACTTCGGTTCTTAAGATTTGCGTGCGAAGCCGTGGGTAACAGCTAGATAGAGGCAGGAATATGGTACATACCTTCATAATACGCCCAAGAGGCTCACGATGGAACGACTATCAATTATCTCAGCAATGTTTAGAATGTGATAGAAAAAGAATAAGTGAATATAGTGTACTGTTTTCAACGGGAAATTGCGTGCGAAGCCGCGGGCAACTTTTGCAAAAAATTATTGAAATGCGCAGCAAAGCGCGCCGGGCCCGCTAGTATATATATATATATAAATGAATGTTTTTGTGTTTGTCCTTTATAGACTCAGAAACTATTTGACCGATCATTATGAAAATTTGTATGTATATGTATTTTTCCATGTAGAAGGTTTATATGCTATGCCCATTGATGTAAATCACCACCAGGAGGCGCTGCAAAATATATAAGTTATCAAAGCGCCTGCACATTGTAAACTACAATTACGAGATAGTTGTGTATAATAACCACACACTATGTGAAGGCGCTAAGTTTTTATGGATATTTGTCTTTTAAATTAATTTCTGTGTGGCCTTATAGCTTGAATGTTAGACCACTTTATTATTAAGTACATGTACGTGTACAATGGCTATAAACATACACTTTTGGCAGATTTTCTTGATAGTGTCAACAAGGTAAACTCTACATCGGCGTTGACAATATAATTCACTTGAACCAGAAGTGCTCATACACGAGCAAAGCTTACAAAAAGCGTGCGAAGCCGCGGGGAACAGCTAGTATATGATAAAATCCAGCACCTGTGCACTTCCCCCCCCCCTTACACTCAGACACGGTTTCGTATATATTCGTCTAATACGCGTACGTATAGTCGATATCTACGTCAAATTTCGACTTCGATGATTTTTACATCGTACGTAACCAATGCTGCCCATGATTCTTGTTGTCGCTGTCAGAATCAACGTCTTTTTCATCGTAACATTTGCCTGTAAACAAGAGTTATCTGGTATTGCAATTAAAGGTTATCGTTTGCACGCTAAGAGTCGACTTTTATGACCTATATTTTATGATTAACGAGTTTATGGCTCAGATTACTAAATTGTACAGTCCCACCGTTCAGCCTAAACAATAGTAATAACGCAAACATAATTTACGTTTAATGAGACAACGTTCCTTATTGGTAATATTTTAAAGATTAGATCTCAATCAATAACGAATACATTCTCATATAATTATTTAGTATCGAAATAAAGAGGTGGGGATTTTATATCTATTATATCAATTATATTTATTGGTTCATTCTATGTGGACTTTTAAAAACCACACTAAGACTCAGCATTGAATTTTTTTTTCAAATTTCCAATTTGTTTGATACTTTAGGTTTCCTTGTTATTTCACTTTTTAGAACCAATAGAATTTTGTAGATAACCAAAACGGCCTAATCTCGACTGATGGTTGACTGGTCGGGTTGGTTTGTTGATTTGATGAAGTCTCAATTTTTTTTAATGGGTTCCAAATGTATTATGTTGTATTTATCATGTATGTGTTAACAATGTGCTGTTTTCAAACGATGTATCCCTGTATTCTGTGTAGGTGACCCAACAGAGCTGACACTAACTCTCAAAGATATACTTTCTTTATGTACTTTGGACAACCCATACACTAATGGCAGTTCTGGGTCAGAGTTACTAAAATCTCTCTTTACTGTGTCTTTTATTCTGCTTAATGGATCTGCATTGATTTGTTTACTAATGTAGTATTTGTTTAAGATTTGATTGGTCTGTAGAAGCTGCTTTCTTACAAGCATCTATTCCATAATTAATACCCTATTACCTTAACCTACTAGGGAGATTAGAGTCTTCTTTAACAGCACAAAGGTAATTTTTCCCTTCCATAAATTCGATTCGTCTGGCTGTAATACCTGAACTGAGAAAATCGAAGCCTCCTAAGTTGAATATCTTAAGATAAGTTTTGTTATAGGAATGTTTGTATTATAAAACACAAAGCATGAAACTGCAATACTGTTTTCCAATTTCAGAACTTGAAATTTTGTAATTACTATCCACCCTCTGTTCGGATTTCAGGGCTTAATGCGATATCTAAGATAAATAAGGACATTGCTGCAAATAAGATAAAAATTAAAACCACAAACGCACATCCGAATTACTGAAAAACCAATAAAAACACTTTCTAATTGCTGGAATGTAGGATTGAAACTCAATTCCTCGTCACGGATTCTGGTATTAAAGTGAGTCACCTGTCAGATGTTCCCTTCACTCCCAATCTAATGGTTTAAATGCTCAGTTGTTACAGCAGAAATTCTAAATGCTTCAAGGGAATCAGTTGATAACTATCATTTAGTAGAATGTAGACAAAGATAGTGACTCAGGCGGCCTTGACACCCACGGTTAATGGCAGGGTACCAGGATCGATGGCCTAGGTTCTCGGTAAACTGAGGGGCCTTCGGGCTAACAGCAGAGGTTCTCCTGCCAGTCTGTCTCATGACATCACGTCTCACAGTCGGGCCAACGTCTGTGCTAGTTGGACAGAATCCAGAAACACCTGATCTTCTGCAGACGGACAAATGGAATTTTAGGACCTGTATGTGTCTATGTACTCTAACCGTAGACTCGATAAGAAGTCTGTGAAACTACTCTAATGGGAATTTGAGGCTCCTCTTCTTCCTTATTTTTTTTTAGAAATCTTCGAAAAATCTGGAATATTTGATGTTCCATACAAAATTTAGAATTTAAGTGGAAATTTTGGGATCCCTAATCTGCTTACTATGGTGTTTACATTATATGCAAGTAAAAAGGGACATATTTTACTGTGGATAATTAAGTCCACTTAATTATTGAGTTTATACTACATGAGTAGCTTCTGCTTGAATCAAATCCAAGTCAAAATCAAACTTGCGGAAGTTTCAAACAAATCACTTGAAACTACAAGTTTGAGATTACCAAGGTTTACACTGGTACAGTTAATTAAAGGTGGCGCAATAAAGTACTTTCGAACAAGAATGTAAATCAGTATAAATGAAAGTCACCTAAATATATATCATTGTATCATACTTAAAGTATGTGCTAAGATTTAGTCTTCAACGGTGCACTTTGATATAGACGTACCGAGTGCCTGACTTTTTGCTAGCATGTGTTCTGTAAAGCTACTTGAAGAATCTGTGTAGTCTGAAGAAGATCTAGAAATGTAGTCCTTCCTTTTTTTTGAACTGACAAGCTCTATAATGTGGTGTCTAATTTAAGTAATTATATAAAATTTTAGTTTTCCATCGGTCTATAATTCTGTGTTTTTGTGAATATTTCACTACAGTGACATCCTTGAAGACATGGACTTGGACTGTAAGACTATTTTTAATTGAAGTTTTAAAATTGTATAATCTTCTCATAACATAACCTCACTCTTATTATTAAAAAACTTAATTGTACTGACTTCATCACATAATCACAATAGTTTGAAAGATTAACAGTGGAATTTGAAGTTTGACAGATATTAACACTAACAATAACATTTTGGAAAGCCCAGTGACTGTTTAAGACAAGAAAACTCTTTTTCTCTTGCCAGTTGGATAAACTGAACTATCAGTGTTTAGTTCTGATAACTGATTATCAATATCAAATAGCTCATTTGATAAGGTGACTGGCTCCTAATGTGGCAGATCTGGGTTCAAATCCCACTGGTGGCGTATACTTTTTGCAACCTCAATTCTTAAATTTATTAGTAATCTTGTCTGAACGTAATAAAAATTTTTATAAAGGTTTTTAAAGTTTTTAAAAAATGTTTTAAATTTTTATTTTATTCTAATCTTTTATCTGACTGCTATTTGACTTATTTAACTAATTGTTATATTTGTGTATTTTTATTATTTTAATGTTAAATGTTTTGTATGTATGCATTGTAATTATTATTGTCACCTTTTATGCTTATAACTTATCTGGCTTACAACTTTTGTATTTTAATATTTGTAATTGATTCACAATTTACTTTTTATTGTTATAATAACTATTTATAAGAGTCTTAATTACTTTTTTATTTTTAACCTGTCTTAATTGTTTTTAACCTGTCCTGAACGTTGGCTTCTTCAATGCCTTTGTTTCGTATGAGTATAGCCCTGGGGTTCTGGAATCAGTGAAATACAGTAGCTATACCGGACATACGCTCAAGTGGCCAAACTCAATTTCTGGAACTTAAAATTTTTATTAATTTACCATTTTATTATATATGATGGAGGAAATTATTTATGAAACTCCATTGCACGATGATAACCAGGAAGAAATTCTACTTTCTCTGTCGGGAGAATTGAATATTCTTGCTGCCAACAATCCTGACGTTGATTTTGAAGCATTATTTGTACATATTACCAGTTTGCTTCGTTTTTTGGACCTTTTAAATGTGGAGTGTAAAAATAAACAGGACTATCTCCAGGCTCTAAGTGCGGAAGTGAAAGTGCTAGAGTCAAAACTCAATTTAGAGAAGGACGTAAGACAGGAGGAAAAGGATACGTCTTTCAGAATCCAGGACCAAGCAGCGTCAGAAAAGCGTTCACTGAGCCAGCGCATTGAGACACTGCAGGCTTCTCTGAGACAGCGGGATCTGCACATCTCATCCATCACTGCCGAAAAAGACTCTTACAAGCTTAAGTTAGATGACAGGTCTAATAGTATTAAGACTCTTAAGTTTGAAAATGAAAACAAAAATAAATGTATAGAGAATCTGAACCTAAAGTTTGATTTAGCAAAGAAAGAAATTTCTAATCTTAAACAAATGACAACTGATAAATGGTTAGATGATAATATCATCCATGATTATTTCTCATCTATGCAAAGTAGTGTAGGTGATATGGGTCAGTGCTTATTTGTCAGTCCCTCCGTGTCACATCTGATTAAAAAAGACAGTAACACTGCTTTGGATCTTTTAAAATCTCCATCTTATCAGGCATGCAATTATGTGTTTGTTGCTGTCAGTGATATCCTGGGTGAGGCTAATGGGGGGAATGGTTCTCACTGGTCTCTTGTTTTTATTGACAAATCTAGACACCAGGCTTATCATCTAGATTCTCTAGTAACATTTAATGACCTTCCTGCTCTTACAACTGTTACCAACTTGAAAATCCCACCTGAAAATTTGATTTCTGTTAGTTGCACTCAGCAAAACAATAGTTATGAATGTGGGATAAATGTAATCCTAAATGCAAAGTTCATTTTCAACTATTTTTGTTGTTCTCATGTACAAAAACCGTTTCTCGAATGGTTCCATGATGGGTCGAGTTTGCCTGATGACTCTGTAAATAAAACTGATGTAGTTGATCTTCCTGTAAATAGAAAATCTATCTGTCAAAGAGCTGATAGCTTTAGTGATAATGCCGAACAAATTGTAAGTCCTGTAATACTCAAGAAATCAGCAGAAAATTGCTGGAAGTTAGTTAAAACAAAAAAAACTAAAACTAAAGGGAACGAAATAAAACTCATGCCGGTTGCAAAGCAGTCAGCTCGCTTTGAATGTAGTAATAAGTTTAGTAGTTTAGGTTCACAAGAACCACTTGATGTACAAGTTTCTTACATAAGAAATGTATCTGGAACATGGAAACAAAAATCTCAAAGTTCAATGTCAAAGCATAAAAAAATTTCAAGAAAAGACCATGTTAAATTAATGCGCCACACTAAAACTCAGTCTGTGACTGAGAAAGAACAGGTAATGACTCCTATTACAATGACTAAAAATCAGTCTACTCTTCAAAGTGAGTTGTTGGTCGAAGATGTGAGTAACGGAAGTAACAACTCTAGATTTAATGAAAATGTGTTATTAATAGGTGACTCAATTATTCGATATGCAAGTGAAATAAGCTTTAAGAAGGGAGCAATAGTGGAACTTTGTCCGGGTGGCAAAATTAAGGATATAAAAGAGAAATTGTTGAAGTACACTGGTGAAAAAATTTCTGTCATATATTTTCATGTGGGAACAAACAATCTTAAAAGATGGTATAATGGAGGGGCTGGCTATAACGGTGGCCATGGAAAGCGTGAGGCCCTCCATGACATGGCCGACCTTTTGTTCACCACCAAAACCCATTTTCCTAATACTATGGTTTTTGTTAATAGCATATTAGTAAGGTCTGATATAACATATAGAGCTTTGTTTGATTTTAATGATCAGCTGGATGTCATGTGCAACAATTTTGGTGTAATGTTTGTTGAGGCAAATTGTTGGGTGAAGAAGCAACATCTTGCCAGAGATGGTAGGCATCTGAATAGCAAAGGTAGCCATCAGCTAGGAACTCTGTTTTCAGAAGTGTTTTCTGTTGCCTTCGGTCTTAAAAAGGGATATGACACTGTTAGTGTAATTCCTGGCTTGGAGGAAAATGCCTCAAAAGAGCCAATTCTGCCCGAGGAGGTTCCTTGCAGTCCATCTGATATCACCCAAGGAGAACATTTTTTAGAGGATCTGTCTCAAATGACCCTACCACTGTAGCTGAGCACAGTTCACCTTGCAAACTAAAGATAGTTCACCATAATGTTCAGGGTCTTTCAAGTAAGTTTGACCATTTTCAAATGTTCATTGAATCTGAAGATCCAGACATAATTTGCCTTTCGGAACACCATTTAAGAGACTTTGAATTTGAAGTTGCATCTTTCTACGGATATAATGGCATCACAGCCTACTGTCGAAAAACTCTTCATAAGGGAGGTGTATGTATTTATAGTAAGTCTTCAATCAAATCTGAGGTAATAGATGTCTCACGTTTTTGTCTGGAGGGCAGGTGCGAGCTTGCTGCTGCCAGGTTTCACCTTAGTAACACCTCATTTTTGATAATCACTGCTTATAAGCCACAGCCTTTTTCGTCCTCAATACAGGAGCACGAGACATTTTACAGGTGTTTATCAGAATGTCTGGAAAAAATTATAAGTCCAGATATCAGAACCATTGTTGTGGGCGACTTCAATGTCGACTTGTCTGTGTCTGATGGTAAAGTTGATGACTTGATTTACACCATGGCTTCTCATGACCTTAAAAATAAGGTAAAATCTTATACCAGGGAATTTAAAAACTCCAAGTCCCTGATTGACCATGTTTACACCGATCTCTCTGATGACGTTTGTAGTTGTTCCGTTTTAATTACTGCATTGTCCGATCACCATGCACTGGTGATCAGTGTCAAACTACCCACTTCAAGTGACTCAAGTCATCCTAAGTATTATCTCAAGCGATCGTTTTCTGATGATAATATCCGTATTTTCAAATATCTAATTGATAAGGAAACGTGGTCTAATGTTTACGAGGCTGGGACTATAAATGATAAAATGCGTCTATTCCAATCTTCAATCTCCTTTTATTTTGAACAGGCTTTTCCTGAAAAGAAAAGAAGAGTTCGCAAAGGTGCCTCACGCAGCAAAGTGTCCTTGAGTGATCACCAATTGAAACTTAGAGATATGGTTCTCCAGTGGTATTGCTTCACTAAAGATTTGGATTCTTCTGATCTGAGGAGAAAGCATTACTTATCATTGAAGAGAGAATACAAGTCTTGTGTTAGGCTTGCTAAGTCATCTAAGGTGCTTGATGTTATACAAAAATCTTCTAATAAAGTCAAAACTATGTGGGAGATCGTTAATGAAAGTAGAGGGAAGAATCAGTCTCCATGTAATGTCCCCCGCACCGTCAAAGATGACAAGGGAGTTGATATCAGTGATCCAAAACTGGTCTCAAACATGTTTAACAAATTTTTTATTGATGTGTCTAATAGTGCATCAACCTCATCCAGTATTCCTCATTCTTATGTGCAGCCTGGATTGTGTACATCTTCATTTTTCTTATCACCAGTTACTAGGAGAGAGATAACAGATATCATCAGGTCTTTGAAGCCAAAGACGTCTTCTGGCTGCGACAGGATATCATCTAAATTGCTTATGTCATGTAGTGAATGTTTTGTTGACCCACTCGTTCACCTTATTAACTGTTCATTCGAAGGTGGAGTTTTCCCAGATTTGTTGAAGCTTTCTGTTGTGAAGCCCTTGCTTAAAAAAGGAAGAGTGGATGAACTCGATAATTTTAGACCAATATCTATCACATCAACGTTTTCAAAGATATTTGAAAGGGCAGTCTTAAATAGATTATGGTCTTTTATTAATCACAACAGTATTTTGTTTGAGAATCAGTTTGGGTTTGTTAAAGGACGGTCAACTGTCAATGCAATGTTTACGCTCATCAACAAAATAGTAAATGCCTTGGATAGAGGTAGGTCTGCTTCCGGTGTCTTTTTCGATCTTCGGAAGGCTTTCGATGTGGTTTCCCATGACATCATGTTGGAAAAGCTCGAAGGCATTGGAGTTCGAGGAGTGGCGAACCAATGGCTTTCATCTTATTTGAGGGATCGTCGACAGGCCGTAGAAGTGTCCTTCATCGATGCTGCAGGCACTGTGAGGCGATGCTACTCGGATGTGCTGAGCGTTAAGGCGGGGGTGCCACAGGGCTCCATACTCGGCCCTCTTCTGTTTATTATATATGTAAACGACCTCAGGAGTTGTAATGCGGAGGCCCAGTTGTGTTTGTTTGCAGACGACACGTCCATCGTAATGGAAAACCAATGTCGTGAGGCCATGGAGGTTAGCACTTTTGTGGAGTCTAATAAGATTGTTCAATGGTTTAGGGAAAATGGTCTAGTGGTAAATGCTGCTAAAACCGCAATTGTTGATTTCGCAATCTCATCTAATAGCATTAATAATCTCAGCGTTTGGGTCGATGATAAGGAAATCCTTTCTGAACAGCAAGTTAGGTTTTTGGGATTGTCTATAGACAGAAACCTGAATTTTTCATCCCACATCAATTATGTAGCACGTAAGCTTTGTTCTGGAATCTTTGTGCTTCGTAGACTGGCACCTTTTACAAACGCTGCGATCCTCTTAACAACCTACTACGCTCTAATTTTCCCTTATCTTTCGTATGCGGTGACAATCTGGGGATCGGAAAGTTGTCGCACAAAACGGCTTTTTGTCTTGCAGAAGAAGGCAGTGAGAATAGTAGCTGGCATCCGTCGAATGGAGACTTGCAGGCCTGTTTTTAAGGAACTTAAATTGCTTACCTTCCCAAGCATTTATGTTTTTCAGATCTTGATTTTCTTACAGCAGAACCATGGTGTTTTCCGGTCCCTTGTTCCTCAGTCGGGATACAGTCTTCGACAAAAACATAAACTGAATATTCCTTACCATTCCACTACTTTTTTTAAACATCACACCTTTTACAATGCCACGTCCCTTTTTAACGCTCTTCCGGATGCTCTTAGAGCTGAAAAGGATTTATTTTGTTTTAAAAGAATGCTTAAAGCTTATCTTATTGAACACTGTTTATATTCTGTAGATGACTACATTAATAGCAATACGTAATTTATTTAGTCCTTCCTATGTATTTTGTTCATATGTAAATTGTTCTCTACACATGATTGTACTAAGTTGACGCAAACCAATGCATTGTAATATGTTATATGGAATAAAGGATGTTTTGATTTGATTTGATTTGATTTGAGTCCTGCCGTGTTTTAGACTCGTCCAGTGTTGGAAGTTGATGTGTTGCTACTTCCGCTGGAACTTGAGCAGTGTTACCACTTGATCCAGCCTCACTCTACATTGTGTTTGAGCATCTGTGAAATATCTGAGAGAATGATCAGGTATGAAAAGAGAAAACGTTTTCGAAGGAAAGTAAACATTTTATGTGCTACACGTTCCATTTGCTCTTTCTTACTTCAGAAGAAATCTGGCCAACTTGCAGACAATTACTAGTAGAGCAAGCAGATACTTTTGATAAGAGCTATCCAGTTTCAAAAATCTTGAATAAACTAAATAAGTAAGCACTCGTAATAAGTTAATTGTCATGTCTTCTACTGAACCCTTTAAGAATGCGGATAACGATTGTAATAATTTAGTGGAAATACCACGTGATAAAACACGCGTGATATCTGTTGTTGATCTGTTCATTTGCTGAACTTTCTATCACATTACTTTTCAATCTACCACTGACAGTAGCATCACAATGATTTATCGTCAACTTTGGACTGGCAATCCTACTCAGTGGTAGTAAAATATCCTCTCTTTAGAAAACACGATTTAGAAAACCCAAATAACTAACATAGTATTATCTTCCTATAGTATTAACAAATAGGGAATGCGGTTGCTTGCACGCACGCACCACCACATTCACGAGTATGTGACTCTTTCTGTTTTCTGTCATATTGGCTGTTCAGTAACGTCTAGAATTCTGACTAAGGAATGCTCTGTGACAATTTCAGTGTATGGTACGTTGAATGGTATCATCTTTGTCGTTATGTATATATACTAATCACTTTAGGATAGTGTCGGTGTAAACCTACATGGGCCCCAGCCGTACTATAGTATTATTTGTTAATACTATAGTACGAACTGGGGGTACATCAAGTATACTTTTTTGATAAATGCCAGTTGAACATCCCAAAACACGATATGGTATGTACTACGTATAATACAGATGCGTAAGATCTTGGATGGATGCTCTCATTTAAAAATGTTAAAGGGAAGATTTTTTGATGAAAACGTGACATCAAATTGAATTTCAGTTCACGACCACCATTTCCTCAAATAGAGTAAGAGTTCTATGTAGCGCTACAGAAATTGCATTTTTAGACTAATGAATGGTACTTGTTGAAGAAAAGCAGTCTCTAGGCTACACCTGTTTCTTCACATTTGGTTTTGGGACAGCAAGCCACAAGCTAATGAAGAACAATCCAACAGCTGTAGAGCACGTCCTTGAGTGTCTCGCCACTTGGCACAGTTGTAGCAGCTGTTTACACTTCTCAGCGAACACCGGGGCCAGGTGTGCCCAGTGGCGTACCTCAGGGGACCCACATTGTGGCATCGATGTTTACCAGGACTTTTATTCTTTTCCCAATAGTACTGCGTCCGCAAATTTTGTATTTGATTTTTATGTTTTATTATATTGCATTTTTAATACTGGAATTCATTTGTCATAGTAAATATACACCTATGACTGAGTGTATGAAGAAAGAATCGGGCGAATTTTATTTTGCGAAAATAAAAAAAAACTCAGTCCATTCCTTTTATTAGGTTGTACTTCGATATCGGCCCTCTTCGCTGTTTAGTTCATACAAGCTTGAAGGTTTGATGAATGAGAGGAAGTAAACAGCATATTTATGTTTTCAAATCTTATATGAGTAGCGGTGGTAATGTGTCCGAATTGATTTCCAGCTGTACTAAAATAACTTAAATACAGTTAATGTGACATCGTTTGTAGGTTGTACATTATCTCCTATCTGCCAGCCCCCCCCTCCCCTCAATCCGTGTACAACCGACCTCGAAGATTTTCATCCAAGGATGAGCAGAAACAGTTAATATATATCTATGGCTATCTAGTATACGTAAAATAATCTTGTCATAATTTTATTCCCGATGGGCGTTTCAGTTCTTAAACTTCACATGACATCACCAAGGAACTGGATGGAATGGGAAAGATAAAGTGAAAATGTTGGACTTATCAGAAACATTCATGGAGGAGTTTTTTTTTGTTCTCTTGGGACAAGAAGCTTATAAATTGCACTTAGTCCAGTAAGTACCTTATCGTTGCTTCCGGAGTGACAGGATATTCAAGATGGGTAAGGTTAGGGAGTAGGGGCCGCATCCTATCGAGATCCATGAGGAAGAATTAGGGCACCAATCTCAAAGTCATGTTCCCCCGAAAGAATGAGAGACCAGCTCTGAACCAGCCTCTCCAGTCAAAGCAAGCAGGGGGTGGCACGCCCTTGTTTGAGGCTAGCAAGAACCTCTGATAGTTATGGAACAAACCCCACCAACTCCAACAGTCATCTCTCCCAGTCCTATCGAAATACCCTCGCACCCCAGAATCTCGACATTTGCGATTAGTGATGTGCCTCTCCTGGACATCCATAAGATTACCCAGAGTTAAGTGACACTTCGGTTTTTGCTGTGCCCAGTGGTAGGTTCAACTGGAAGGTGTAAACCAGCCAGCAGCGATCCCTGCTGGGGTTTTATGGAGGGGTTGATCAAAGCCTGAGAGTAACGAAATCTAACAAAAGGAACCCGAATAATCTATTGGAAGCCTCAAATTGATGACAAAAGGGAATTTTGGCTCTGATTGGGCTAAATAAACGGGAGAAGTGGATATATGCTATGGACAATATAACTAGCTGAAAAGCAAGAAGTCCGCGAAATGTTATTGTTGGAAATTTGTGGAATTCTCTGAAACCATAGAGGGGTTAATCAAACAACGGGAAGCCTCTAATGGAAATTAGAACCTTCCCTTTAATGGAATTGTTGGTAATGGAATTTAGACTCTTCAATTTGGAAGAAAATCTGGAGAAATAGGGATGGCTTTTAAATAGTATAGATGCGAAAGTTCCACGAAATGTTCATAAAATGTCTTGATGAGGTCCCGAAGAAGACTCCTGCAGGATTAGATTAGTGGCAAGGATACATTTTTCAATAGACCTAAGTTTTAATGCTTATTGTACGAAGATTGAACCGACAACAGTTATATATATACAGCATATCGTGCCGTCATGGTTAGGTTCGAGCAACCAAACGGAAACGTTTTGGCAGTTTCAACGTGGAGACCGAAGGATGAGAATTTATGACTATTCGTTGATTGTATCGTGATATTGAGACACGCAACAACTATCTATATGCTAGGCAATTTCGTAACCAATCCAGTTTGATTTTTTGTAACATCAGTGGCGTTACTCATCATAGAACGAACGCCAAGAAAAGTGCGTATCCTACAGAGTCTCACCAGGATACTCTTGGAGACTGGGGCTCCTCCAATATTCGTACTTTATCTTATAAAATATTTAAGCTCAGTTGTATAGTAACTATTTTTTTAGGGAAAACGCCTACATTTAGTAGTAACTTTCGTAATATAATGAAATTGGTGGACTGCCCTTGAACTTCCTAAGGGTATGTTTAATACTTTCACTATCAAGTTTTTCTATCCAAACCGCGTCAAGACATTTCAACAGTTTACTTTCATAATTAGCTATGATGCCACTGCCGGTTGCTCAAGTGTAAGAAATAAGAGCACACTGCTTTATATAGCTACCCCTTAAACAGTTGTATGTTGTAGGTTTCAGCGCAAAAGCTAGGATTTTAAATTCAAACTGTCCAATCACCAATACACTATTTGCTGTCTGAATAAATTAATACATCTTTTTTTAATATAAATTATTACATACGATTTTTGCTCTAAAAAGTGGCATTTAAAAAAATCATTAACAAATCTTTCCGAGTTAATAAATCTTATTTATTCTTATTGACTTTGCACCGTCACAGCAATTGACGTCGTTACTAATATCAGTATTGTACTAATTACAGTCAGTCAAAAATCTTTGTAAAAGTGAATTCTAAACCAACTCACATCCCCCACCCCACCGCAGTTGATGATTTTGAACTTGAGTCTGTACAACACGGATTTAGCCACTCCCCCCCCCCCTTCGCGCAGTTGTTTACATACTGTAACCAGCCGTATGTGTAATGTGCTGAACGTCATCTTGTTTCGGGTCCATAACTTATCCGAGTCAGTCTAAAACTTCGCCCGTAAGTTAAAGCGTAGGAAAGCACACGTGCTGCGCAAGCTCTGTCCTATGTCAATTAGAAAGAATGATCACTTAACTGAGCATATCCTCTTGAGAGCGTGAGGAACATGGACTCCGCCACTAGGCCACGTGGGGCTGACGTCGCGGCACCATGGGAAATTACTCGATTATCTCGAGTATGTCTGTTTACTGCACAGGTTCCCAGTCACGTGGTTCGTACGTGGAGAAATCTTCGACTGAGAGTCGGTGATTGAACAGTAACCTTACATCTCAGCAGTAGCACTTATCTCTCGCTCTTAGCCGAGGCGGTTGAATGAGCATCTGTGAAAATTAGGACTCGTAAGGGTACCATCATTTATGGTTTCGTACGACCAACTTATCTGTAGTCAGAACTAGCAGGACCCTCGGTGTCTTGCCCAAGAGTCGATAGCTTTAGATTCAGTAACTCATGTTGTACCTTGAGAATGGACAGAATTTTATTGCCTTAAAAATACATAACTATTTTATTCAATTCTAGAGTGTTGCATACAGAAGAGCTATAGAGGTCATACTTGGAAGGCGAGTGCTCATAACTTTCTGTAATTCTTTTGTTGCTGAAAATTTTAAATTTCCTTAAATTGAAAAGTGGTGTGTGCAGAAAAGATCTAGAGGTCATGTTGGAAGATAAATGGCCATAACTTTCTGTAATTCTGTTGTTGCTGAAAGTGGTTTTAAAATTAAAAAAATTGGGTATACAGAAAAGGTGTAGAGATCAATTTGGAAGACGAGATTTACACCTTTCTGCAATTCTGATATTGATGAAAGTGTTTCTTAAATTGAAAAGTGGTGTATACAGAAAAGATATAGAGGTCATTTTGGAAGACAAGGGTTCATTCCTTTCTGTAATTCTGTTGTTGCTGAAATATTTTTTAAATTGAAAAGTAGTGTATACAAAAAAGGTCTAGAGGTCATGTTGGAAGACAAGGGTTCATCCCTTTCTCTAATCCTGTTGTTGCTGAAAGTGGTTTTAAAATTAAAAAATTGGGTATACAGAAAAGGTGTAGAGATCAATTTGGAAGACGAGGTTTATACCTTTCTGCAATTCTGTTATTGATGAAAGCGTTTCTTAAATTGAAAAGTTGTGTATACAGAAAAGGTATAGAGGTCATGTTGGAAGACAAGGGTTCATCCCTTTCTATAATTATGCTGTTGCTGAAAGTTTGAAATATCCCTTAAATTAAAAAGAGAAGATCGTTAAGTATAACAGATTAGAAATTAACATTTAACATTTTTTACTTCATATTACACTTCTTCAATCTAATTGCTATTACATCAAAAGTTGGTCATTAGAGATAAACATTTCATTCTAATCATGTAATGAGGGTATGCTACTGCTTTGTTTTTCCAAATGTTTTTCAGTTATACAAAAATCTTGATCAAATCAGACTAAGATTTAACGCCTGTTATTATTAAACTAATAACAGCTTGTATGTAGGTTTACCGTTTATTCGCAATTATAAATCTCATCAATTCATTTTTGACGCCATGATAGATTCGACAGTATACTTTGATGTCTCTAATCTGATCTGCGACCTTTCATGAATCATTCATCTATCATTTATCACAAATAT
This sequence comes from Homalodisca vitripennis, assembly GCF_021130785.1. Lineage (NCBI taxonomy): Eukaryota > Metazoa > Arthropoda > Insecta > Hemiptera > Cicadellidae > Homalodisca > Homalodisca vitripennis. Next base: position 12,070,192 of record NC_060214.1, on the reverse strand, counting down.
GATGTACATCACTTAAAATCAATGTACTTTTCATTTTATTGTTAGTTAATTTTGTTTATGGTAAATTAATTTTTTGTTCGTCCACATACATATTCATCACATTATTAATGTTAATCAGCAAAATTAAAAATATAATCATTATTTAAACCAAAATGTTTTTTCCTACAATTTTGAAAGTTGCGCAAACTAAATTGATAATTCCTTTTAATTTTGTTTCTATCAAAACTCTTTTCAACCAATATAGTGATGAATCTTAAGAAGGCAAGAAGACTGCAAACAAGATGGCTGTGAGCGACATCCTTTTCTGTTTGACTGGACTAGTAAAGATATTAGCACTGACCCAATATTTGTTCTATTCACCCTACAACCAGTGCCTGGAGACCAACAGTTCAACTTGTTTAATGCTGCAAGAGCCTCACAGTCATTATTACCCTTTTGAAAGCCTTTTTCATCAAATATACAGTGAAGGGTACCAAACTTTTGGTGAAACCCAACCTTTACTACTTGATCAGAACTTCACATTCATAGACTTTCAACTTTTCCAATTTATTTTTGTCAAAGGGACTACCAGTGCTCAACCCATATTTTACTTTTGAAGATAAATATTGTTACAATTTAATTTTTCAATTTATCTACATTTTAATACTCCCTATTTTTAACAGTTTCCAAAAATAGCCGATCAACCTCCTCCTAAGTGAAGTCCTTGCTTCTCCCTACTCATCGCCGTCACATCGTATTGAAACATAAATTTAATTCCATATTTATAGCCTAACTTAAAATCACAATTTCCATATTTCAATATTGCAGCAAAACCCCTAAAATAGTAATTTATCTTTTATTGTAATCTATTATAAGCTGTCAGAAACAAAATCGAAAGGAAATAGTTACTAATCATTGTAAAGAAAAGAAAACCAGTATATCTAGTTATTTAGTTAGTTTAAGCATTGTAGTATCTAGCCCATAGTAGCACACATGATAATAAATACATAAAATTAAAGAAATTAACAGAACCTTCTCGGATCGTTTAGATTGAAACCTTACATCGCATTCTGTGAATTCATTTTGTTCATCGACACATTCTATAAGTCTAGTCCTTTCCAATTCTATCCCAATATTTTGATAAACTCTTCTATTTGTGGTCGACAGTCAATATCAATCCAATACACGTGTAGAATACGGCCAGAACGGTCTTAGAATGGAATCTCTGGCATTTGCACTGCCAGCAACATCTTTGAACAGTAGTAATCACAGCACATCATGGTTCCTTGATCGCAGGAAGGCTGTTTACCTCAATCGAGCAAGAAAAAAATACAAGGGAGATTATTTGGATTATGCCTACAAACAAAAAGCGAGGACTTTATAAACACATACACTTATGTGGCAAAGAGTACAACTGAAAATAGTAATGCTAAATTAATGGTAACGGAATCGTACGAAATGAACTTGTAAATTACAGACCGATTTCTTTCATGACAATTTTTAAAAAGATCATACTAAATTAAAACAACCATCGTATATAACAAATCCGTAATGTTCATCTTTGTTTTCTTGCATTACTCACACAAGCGTTAAAAGAGTTAGTTCAGGGTGTTAATTGAGAGATAAGTGGAGTACTTTTGATTGTGATTCGGACTCGAAAAACACTTTACTTATCCGCCTTGATTGACTTCTCCAATTCTACAGTCAGACATCGCCGGGCAGGACAGAGGTGTGTCTGCTGTCGAAGACAATGGAAGGTCGTACTTTCCGCTCTCTCCAACCGGTTTCTTGCACATCCTGTACATTGTCTGTCAAGGATAGTGTATGGGGTCATAATATGTACGTTCTACCCGCCGAGTGCAGACAGGCTTGACTTCTTATGACGTCATCTGCTGACGTCACTGATGACTTCCTGAAGGGATTCGATTAGCGGAACCGGTGGCTCAGGAAATTTCGTTTCTTCAACGGAATCCATTACAGTTTTTCTCTGGAAAGCCAATAATAAACTGTTCTTTAAATAAAGAATCATTGGAAACTAAACGAAACAGGGGTTTGTTGAAGGATGTTTCAAGGATGAATGATAGAAGATGTCTTGCTGACCTCCTGGGCTAATTTGTTTTTTCAATAATAAAGAAAAAAACATTTCATCAAGATCCGATTCAGGAGAATAGCTGATCATAATTTTTTTTAACAATAATACTAACTTAAATTGTTGTATAAGACAGACTTTCAGTACAATGAATACGAATGGCATGCACTCGCATATTTAAAGAAATACTGACTAACTTTAAAATAACCGTGTATACTGATTGATTCATTATTCACCCTATTTTTAGAGAACAACCGCCCCCAGTTTATTCGTCAACTGTCAAAGTAGGTGATTATTGTCATTCAAAAGATATTATGTACGATTGTGTTGAAGTTCGCGTAAACGCTAAAATCATATGTTCCTCAAATATACCTACTTCAAAATTATCAAAGGCCTCCTTAACATTACATTAGAAATTTTATCACTAAGAGCGGTAAACTCTGACTTGGAATTCCTTTCCCTCATATAGTTCAAGTAGTACTAAAATTTATTGAACTTGTCAATAAAACATGATGGAATGTTACACGGAAATTCGAATGGCAATGTCTTCTAATTGATATCATTTATCTAGTGAATAGAATGCCATTTAGAAAATATAAGCCTGTATTAAAGTCCCTGTAATTAATCCAGCAGGAATTGTGAAACCGCGGGGAACAGCTTTTTATGGTATGATATATACACATCTCCCAGTCATTTTACAGGAATGGGTGTTCGGTATAATAATTAAAATCTTGTTACAATCCAGCCTGACTCCATGTTTAAGATTTGGGAAGAATTCGAGAAGCCTTCTTTTCGTCAACTTTCTCCATTTGTGATGTGTTGAGAATTCTTCATCCTTCCTTTTTCTACATCCATTTGTCATTAAAATACGTCCAAGCATTACAGTACATATCATATTTATATTCAACATAGTAAAAAGTCATAGTATAAACGACGATTTAAATATTATGAACATATACATTTATTAAAACATCAAAATTTCAACGTGTATCAATTTCACTGACAGTGCCGAATTAAATAAACACAGTGTTCTATAAATAGACTAATTCTCTCTACATTCATTGAATGTGGACGATTGTTCAGTGGGTGGGAAGTATTGTTTTACAGATAGGCATTGTGTGGTCTGATAGACACATCCTCCCCCTCTCCCCCCAGGACCGCAAATTTGATTTATGGCAGCGAATAAAGGGAAACAGGGGTCACAATCTGCTTCAAGGTCTTCCACGCTGCTCACTGTTGCACAATAGCCGTGATGTTATATATTTATTTATCATGAAGAATATTAAATACAGGAAGATCCGACATCTTGGAATCACTGTCACATTCATTATTTCCGTGCAGTGATCCATTGGTTGATGTAATTCAATTTGCGCCATAATACAGGCGTGAGATGGATAATTCATATGTCACTCCTAGTAGAGCATACAGCATCTGGACAAGTACAGATCAGAGGATATGCAGAGCATAATGATTTCATGATATCATCGGTAGACGCGGAGATCTGAATAATGATGTCTGAAGACTTCCGGTCTTACGAAGTGTGCCAATTCGTAAATCACGGTGAGTTTGTAAAACAGGGCACAGCATTGCATTCATGACAATTCCGATTATCCTGACAGTTCAGCTACATCATTGAAATTCTTCTTGTAGGCTTTCTTTAACGGGCCTCCTGAGAATTATCTAATTTAAATTAAATGATCCAGGCTATATAGTAGACTACAAATTTTAAGTCAAAATCTTCGGGAAGACTCTTCTCACGTAGTACAGTATTTATAGACATCAACCATCAGGTAAATGTCTTCCAACCCAAACAAACAATCTTGATGGCCATTTCCATTATAGAGCGTTTTGACCAGTAACTTATAGCTGAAGTAATCAAATGAGACATTGGCCTCGAAAGCACTTGAAATTGTTCTCTAAACGCGCCTATATAATGCGGTAGTAATAACAGTTCCTGCATTGATAGGCCCCAGGTTTCATCCCAGACTACCATTCAGGAAATAACACTTAAGGGTAATTGCACAGCATGTTCAACCGGTCCAGTGAAAGTATCCCAAACCAGAGGAGAAGGTGTCGCCGTCAAGGATCGACCATCGTCTGACTTTCATCCAGGATAATTGGCAGCAGCCTTGTACCAGTTGGCGGCTCTTGTCGGGGTGACCTTGGGCAGGTGTCTTCGGCTCGTGGAGGTGAGAACATCCCGGTCAAGAGCTCTTGTCAGTCATGGGCGACTGGTGGGGGGTCATGGACAGGGTGCTGTTTATTTTTGTGACTGGTTATTAATGTTCTGTGTTATTGGACATCCATGGTGTGTGATTCTTCAACGTGCCTTCGGCTAGTGGAGGTGACAACATCCCGGTCAAGAGCTCTTGTCAGTCATGGGCGACTGGTGGGGGGTCATGGACAGGGTGCTGTTTATTTGTGACGGTTATTAAACCATGTTCTTGGACATTGATGTGTGATTCTTCAACGTGTCTTCGGCTAGTGGAGGTGACAACATCTTGATCAAGAGCTCTTGTCAGTCATGGGCGACTGGTGGGGGTCATGGACAGGGGTGCTGTTTATTTGTGACGGTTATTAAACTGAGTTCTTGGACATTGATGTGTGATTCTTCAACATGTCTTCAGCTAGTGGAGGTGACAACATCCCGGTCAAGAGCTCTTGTCAGTCATGGGCGACTGGTGGGGGGTCATGGACAGGGTGCTGTTTATTTGTGACGGTTATTAAACTATGTTCTTGGACATTGATGTGTGATTCTTCAACATGTCTTCGGCTAGTGGAGGTGACAACATCCCGGTCAAGAGCTCTTGTCAGTCATGGGCCACTGGTGGGGTGTCATGGACAGGGTGCTGTTTATTTGTGACGGTTATTAAACTGAGTTCTTGGACATCCATGTGTGATTCTTCAACATGTCTTCAGCTAGTGGAGGTGACAACATCCCGGTCAAGAGCTCTTGTCAGTCATGGGCCACTGGTGGGGTCATGGACAGGGTGCTATTTATTTGTGACGGTTATTAAACTGTGTTCTTGGACATTGATGTGTGATTCTTCAACATGTCTTCGGCTAGTGGAGGTGACAACATCCCGGTCAAGAGCTCTTGTCAGTCATGGGCGACTGGTGGGGCTCATGGACAGGGTGCTGTTTATTTGTGACGGTTATTAAACTGTGTTCTTGGACATTGATGTGTGATTCTTCAACGTGTCTTCAGCTAGTGGAGGTGACAACATCCCGGTCAAGAGCTCTTGTCAGTCATGGGCGACTGGTGGGGTGTCATGGACAGGGTGCTGTTTATTTGTGACGGTTATTAAACTGTGTTCTTGGACATTGATGTGTGATTCTTCAACGTGTCTTCAGCTAGTGGAGGTGACAACATCCCGGTCAAGAGCTCTTGTCAGTCATGGGCGACTGGTGGGGCTCATGGACAGGGTGCTGTTATTTGTGACGGTTATTAAACTGTGTTCTTGGACATTGATGTGTGATTCTTCAACATGTCTTCGGCTAGTGGAGGTGACAACATCCCGGTCAAGAGCTCTTGTCAGTCATGGGCGACTGGTGGGGGGGTCATGGACAGGGTGCTGTTTATTTGTGACGGTTATTAAACTGTGTTCTTGGACATTGATGTGTGATTCTTCAACATGTCTTCAGCTAGTGGAGGTGACAACATCCCGGTCAAGAGCTCTTGTCAGTCATGGGCGACTGGTGGGGGTCATGGACAGGGTGCTGTTTATTTGTGACGGTTATTAAACTGTGTTCTTGGACATTGATGTGTGATTCTTCAACATGTCTTCAGCTAGTGGAGGTGACAACATCCCGGTCAAGAGCTCTTGTCAGTCATGGGCGACTGGTGGGGGTCATGGACAGGGTGCTGTTTATTTGTGACGGTTATTAAAACTGTGTTCTTGGACATTGATGTGTGATTCTTCAACATGTCTTCAGCTAGTGGAGGTGACAACATCCCGGTCAAGAGCTCTTGTCAGTCATGGGCGACTGGTGGGGGTCATGGACAGGGTGCTGGTTTATTTGTGACGGTTATTAAACTGTGTTCTTGGACATTGGTGTGTGATTCTTCAACATGTCTTCAGCTAGTGGAGGTGACAACATCCCGGTCAAGAGCTCTTGTCAGTCATGGGCGACTGGTGGGGTGTCATGGACAGGGTGCTGTTTATTTGTGACGGTTATTAAACTGTGTTCTTGGACATTGGTGTGTGATTCTTCAACGTGTCTTCAGGCTAGTGGAGGTGACAACATCCCAGTCAAGAGCTCTTGTCAGTCATGGGCGACTGGTGGGGGTCATGGACAGGGTGCTGTTTATTTGTGACGGTTATTAAACTGTTTTCTTGGACTTGTTGATTCTTCATCATGTTTTCGGCTATAGAAATGGTTGATTCAATTTTAATGTTGAATTTAGTTCCAGTTTACCTTCCTTTTACTGTAGCGTCTGCTATCTGACGGCTGTCTCAGACTAGACTCCTGGAATCTGAAGTCAGGTTCGTCTACGGGTCTCATAGAAAGTCGGTGATGAATAAGCTCGAAACGAAACTTTACATTGTTTCGGCATCAGAAACACATATAAATAAGAGAAGTGAAAGTCTTATTTGTCTCATCAGGTGCACAGTTGAATGCACTACTGTGTTTTTGCCCCGATCTTTAAGCACGATGGAACATCCGAGTTTTCTACACACAATGTAGCTATGGTAGGAAGCATATTCTTGGTCGTCGCCTTTTTTTTGGATCACTTCAGACGAACATGACTCCAGATTACAGGAGTCAAGTCTGAGAACGAGTCAATTCCAAACGATGCAATAAAAGGAAGGTTTTGCTGGAGTTACATCAGCATTCAAACTGTTGTACAATTTATACACTAAATGAAGACCAAATTAATCTGCAACATAACAAAGGAAAAGATACATCAAAATAATCGTACAATATCTTCGTGTAAATTGAGGTTTTAAAATTTCATTATAAATCAAATTACATAGTTTTTTATTTTTAGTTTTATCAATCTTAAATTGTTAAGGATTAAATTGTTTGAAATTAAATAACCTCACTCCAGTTGTAGTTCCTAACCTTTAACATTTACACAGATAAGTGGTTTCTACAATCTTTATTTTTGCCAGAGAAAGTACGTAAAGGAACTTCTATCCGTCGACTTCATGCGATTACGTGTCTAATCTGAATGGAACAGCAACTGTAACTAGATACTGATGCAGCCTAGGCAAAACTTAACTGGTGGCTCCTTGAATGGGTAACCGTTATTTTAAATTATTATTTTTGATTATTCTACGCCGACATGGGGATTTGAATGAACCAATGTCATCAGCATGACTGTTGTAATTTCTGCTGGACTTACCTTTATAATATTGTATGTTACATTTTAAATTAGTCTATTGTCTCAGTTAGGTACGCCGGGTGGCACAAAGTATATTCTAGGATCAACCACTCTCACTTCAAAACTCTAACATACAACATCTGCACAAAAACACAACTCTTGCTCTTTTCACGTATCCATTCAAATGTGCCATAAGTTGTTAAAAGAAGTTCGGTTTAAAATGCAAGTGAAATCTGGCAGTCACGCAGTTTAAGATTTCATTACATTTCAGAATGTATGTTGATTGCCAACGTATTTTATAGCGCATTTTTTGCCCAAGAGAGATCGCAATATTTATCCAACTCTCTCCACCTTTAATGGGAGGATGCAGTAAAAGTTATGGCTGAACACCTTTCTCTATTATGTCATTTCTTTCTTTGCTAAGTGTAATTTTTCTCCATGAAAATATGTTTCTCTGATTGGAAATCGTGTTTTAGCTGTGAGTTAGATATACATCAGTGTAGATTTGTATAAGCAAATTTTAGTTTCTTGTATAAACCATTATATATGCACAGACTTACATGCCAGGTCTGTTAATTGTATGTAGCAGTAATTAAATAACCGTAGTTATAACGTTTCAAAATTTAAGCTAGGTTCTTTTACGACAGCCATCATAATTATTATCATCCTTCACGTCATTGAAACTGGTCGCCATAACTAAATTCCTTCTAGGAACCCATTTCTATTTTTCTAGAACCCTCAACTAGACAAACTAATATTCGCTTTCCCTCCTCATTTTCCTCCCTCACCCATTTCATCAATCAATGTTCCTTTCTGCCTTCCTCTAAGTCTTCTTCCTTCCATTCCGCTTGCATATCATCTGATCAACCATCTTCACCCGTACTTCATAGTCCTAACTACTTCATTGTGATTCGTCTCCGATTCTCCTTCAAGACAATTGAATTCTTCACGTCTTTCTCTTCATCAGGTCAGTGGAACTCAAGTGGTGTACAGTAAATCTCTAGACGTCTCAAATCGCGTTCAGACTCAAAGAGTGCATCATCCATCTAACTGCAAGCGATCCTAACAGGGACCACGTGATCAGTCACGGATTGACGTCACACTTCGAGACAATGACGTCACAGAAACACAAGTATACGGTGGGTACAAAGCTTGCACAACGATCCCTGACGGAGTGGCCTACAATGTACAGGGAGTGCAAGAAACCGGTCGCGGCGAACGACCTTACATTGTCATGTCCGGCAGACACACCTCTTGTCTTGTCTGGCGTTATCTGGCAGACACATCTCTTGTCTTGTCTGGCGTTGTCTGCCAGAACTTCGTATGTGGATAGTAACATTCTATATCAGACATTCTTGTGTACTAGAGATGAGAGGTGACCATAGTATTTGTCATTCAAATTTGTTCATGATAATGAATTGAGGACTTTTTATAATTATGGATGACATCATGTATGGCAAACAGAGAGCTAAAAGGAGAGTCAGCGGGTAGTTGAAGCTCCACACTCTTCACGCCAACACGAAAGTTTCCCACGAAAGTTCTCATTGACAGTTCCGAGCTTATGACTCGTACAAGTGAATGCACTAAGGTTGCATGCAAATTCCCACATGCCCAATTTCACTGAATTAACACCGTAAGTAGGAGCAGGATGTGGAGGCGAGTGTCGGTTGACATTCCCACTCGCGCTGTGTACACCAACAAGGCACATCTGAATGCTGAATAGAACACAGGTTAATGAAAGGCTAGGCGACCACGCTTTCACCTCATTATGAATCTTCGTCTCGGCTTTTCTAGAAGGGGAGATGAGTCATTATAAAAAGTTAATAGAACTTTTTCCACTCATAGTTATGATTCAACCATTTGAAGAACGGTTTTGTGGAGATTTATAAATAATTATAGTTCGTGAAAGGATTAAACATGGCATTCGACCTCATTCTACCTCCATTCTTTACTTTAGGTGAAGTAAAATTAAAGATAAAAATACAACCAAGTTCATTTCAGATGTTTAGTGGCTCTTTTTAAAAATTTTCCAAATTAGTAGATATGAAGGATATTGGTCTCTAATTCCTCAAAACCTTCTGGTGACCGAAAACATGAAAACTAACGATCATTATAAAAAGTTAATAGAACTTTTCCACTCATAGTTATGATGCAACCATTTGGAGAACGGTTGTGGAGATTTATCAATCGTTATAGTTCGTGAAAGGACTACACTCGGCATACTACCTCATTCTACCCCCATTCTTTATTTTAGGTGAAGTAAAATTAGAGATAAAAATACAGCCAAGTTCTTTTCAGAAGTTTATTGGCTCTTTTTAAAACTTTCACTAATTAGTAGACATGAAGGAAATTGGTCTCTAATTCCTCATAAAATTTTGGTGTCGGCAACATGACAACTTATCCCACTTGAGCTAAGTCGTGTAAGAATGGTGAGTAGGCCTATTAGCTAGGAATGGTAAAAAACAGGTCACGTTTAGCAATATGTTTATTGTTTACGGAAATATGTAAATTGTTCATAGAACTTGTATTTTCAAAGTCACAATCCTGTGTGTGTATTTCTTGTGTTCCTTATAAAATGTTTACATACAAGAAAGAGAAACTCGGAACGTTCTTTATTACTACACTGATACTAAAGAAACATTGGCAGAGCAAAGAACATAGTTCACAGTCGCGTAAATGGTTGACGTATTGCCGTGAAATAACACAATAGAGAACCTTGAGCTTGCTGGTGATTGACTATAGAAATGTTAACAGCAAAACAGCGCTAGTAATTACGCGACCGGCCGTCGACGGTGGCGCCGCCTGGACACTCTCACGTGAGCTGGGGGACCTTGACAGGGCCGTAGCTATGGCTTAGGGGCCCCGGGGCAATCCTGCAATTTAAAGATCATCATCTGATGAACATCTATTTTTATACTTTATTGTATTTAATCTGTTTTTGAATCATATGGATTTGAAATCTGACCTGGCACACCGGTTGTCCAGCGGAAATACTATTAATAAATAGTAGAGAAGAACAGATGTATTTAAAGGTCCTCCCACAAATTCTGAAGAACCCAACCTATGGTATGTGTCTATTATAGTTGGTGATGGTTGAGGCAATGTTTTTATGTAACTCTTTCCCTCCGATCATCGTCATCCTGGTCGAGGACGTGCCGCGGTACCGCAGGAAGTGCCCATATTTATTTTTCTCCAGTCTCTCACCTTATCTCGTGTGTGCAGTGTGTTGTCCAGTGCGCTTGTTTTGTGTAGGGACATTGCTGGTACTACTCTGATCTCTCTGGACTGCCTTTTGGCACGTGAAGAAGAGTACAATTAAATTCCTCAAAGAGTAGAATCTAGAGTAGAATCCTATTTTTGTAACATTAACGAGGACAATTTCCACAAACTTTTTATCCCTTTTAACAGAGTAAAGTTAGTTTTCAAGTATTATTTATTGTCATAAGCCATATATAAATTAAAGGAGTATCCAACAATTGTGTTGGGTTTTCAGAAATTTACAACCACAGTTTTAGAGCTTACAATAAAAAGTTATTTGCATATTAAAACCCCCGTTCAGAATTAAGTATCATTATAGTTTATAAAAACGCAAAAAATATGTTTTCAAACCTTACGTGGTTAGGTTTTATAATTACTTAAAGCTGCTTTTTTTTACCAAATACTACGTTTTTTTTTCAAATATTACGGTAATTATAACAGTTCACATACAATTGCATTTCTATCTTGCCTATATGATATTTATTTTGTCACAAATTGTTAAGTTATACAAACTTTATAGACCGACTAAATACATTAATTGATCAAACTGATCTGCAGAGTAGATCCTTTTATAGCAGTCTTGTAAACGTTTTTATTAGGGAGATGTGATAACAGGTGTTTCCGCTAGTAACAGATCGTGAAATTATTCGATGATCCTTCTATAAACACTATCTCAGTATTCAATGAGAATGTTAATTATTGTCCTCTAATCGCTTATTAGAGCATTAAAACATTGATAATGGACGTTGTTACTCAATCTCGAACCATTACTCAAAGTTCAACGTATATTGATAGCAATTAGTGCTTTAAAGTTGTTAAACACATAATCAAAACACGATTTAGTTCAAACCCTCAAACAGTCTTCTCCGATTGAAGTTTATTTTTGACGATGGAAGGATTGTGAAGGAAGCAGGATTTTTTCCGCACATTTGCAATCGTTCAGTGATACAAAAAAATCAGGTACACTACGTTAATCTGCTCTGTTCTCTTCTTCGGTTAAATAACTAACCTAACACATAATTACAAACTAGGTTAAAATAAACAAGTCATACCAGAGCTTTGTGACACGCTTAAGTCAGGAATCACAACTTTATAATTACCGAATTGTTATTCCGCCCAGTAGAAACTTTTAAAATTGTTGCAATTCAAAATCGCCTCTTTTTCCTCAAAAGACCTATTCAAAAATTTAAAAAAACTCATAAATTTCTAACCATCGCTTCGATTTAAAATTTATGTGCCAAATTATTTGTATTGTAAAGGCCTTATAATAGGAGACATACTCGATAGCGTAATATCAGACAATAATATCAAACCAAATACTTAAAAATATTTGAAATCAAGTTGTTTACGGAGTATAATCCTAACCCTGTATATATTCATGTAGAGTTCTAGTTTGACTTAGAACTAATATAATATATTAATTTGTAAATTCACGTTTCTCTGTGATACTGTAAAGTAAGATAAATAAAATAAAACAACATTATTTTGAATCGTCGTCCCTAAAAATAAATTTTAAAACCGCAAATACATAATCCGAAATGGTTTTGTTTCCACCAAAATATTTCGTTTTCAATGTAACATTTTTGTATGCATTATTTTCAGTTTTAATACTATTCTGACTGAATGATTATTCAGCAATTAAAATCATTCTAAAACACCTTTGGACCTTTTTTAATTGCCTTTTTAAATCTTCGACAATCAATATTTCTCACGCGATTCATTCTTCAGTGACATCTTATCTTGGTATTTAGTGACTTCGAATTGTGAAGTTGGGAGCATTGCATAGACTGTGATCATGTGTTGATATGAATGAATTACATAGAATATTCCTCGAAAATTCGGTGGTATATAGAGAGAGTTATTTCACAAAACCGTAATGGAACTGTAGAAGTGTGAATTATTACAGATCTATTACGTAGAACATATAGAAGAAATCCTCTGGTGTTGAAAGTACTCAAGAAATATCTCTACTTTGTAAAAAAAATTAATTTTTAATGTAATATTTCACAAACGCTTAGTTTTCGTGTGGTAGTACAGCCACGATCCGCTAGGTGGCTACTTAGACTATCTGTGTTAATGAGTAATGGCAGCCAACAGAATGCGCTAGTGATGTGTTCCTTCAATTATCAGTGTTCCAGTGAAATGTCTACTTTTATGTATAATTTATTATGACGCATATTAAAATTTAAATAGAGATGTGCAAAGGGTGGCTCGGATATGTTTATTGCTATATTTACATGATTATCAAAGCAGTGAAGTAGAATCAAACCGATAATACTTGAGTAAGGACATGCCAGCTCTCAGTCTGCCAACAATACCACGTGTTGTTTCGTGTAGGTGAAGTGAGTAAAGCAGTTCCTATATCTTCTTGATAAAACTATGTCAATAACAATGTGGGAAGTATCACTAACACCATTTTTATAAACTGTTGACTGAGTTGTACAACCGTATCCTTAACGCATTCGTAACGATTATTTACTAATTTTTTACTGCTATGCTTGAAAATAGTGGGTTACTGTTGTTTTTGTGCCAATTAATACAATAAAGTACAACACTCGAGAATAACTTTATATTGAATAGGCGTGCCTCGCTCAGGTTCGGCAACTGGTTTATAGTTGAAACCTAAATTTATAATAGCACTTTATAATACATGACGGTAACTAAATACAATATAGGATATTATAGATAAGTCTTTAGTAAATATAAAAATTATGTAAAAAATACAAAACGGGATTGACAAATGTTACATATAGAATGTAATAGATAATGATGCAATGTATACAAGAATGGAATGACGAATATTAAATATAGTATACGCAATGTAAAAGATAATTATGCAATATATGCAAGAATGAAATGAATATTAAATATAGTAGAGAATGTAATTGATAATGATGTAATAAATATAAGAATGGAATGATGGATATTAAACATAGTACGCGCAATGTAAAAGATAATGATGCAATATACGAGAATGGAATGACGAATATTAAATATAGTACGCGCAATGTTAAAGATAATGATGCAATATATACGAGAATGGAATGACGAATATTAAATATAGTAGAGAATGTAATTGATAATGATATAATAAATATATGAATGGAATGATGAATACTACATATAGCAGACAATGCAATAGACGATAATGTAATAAGTATAAGAGTGTAATGGCGGAAGCTTAATATATTCAAGATAGGAATATATAATTATATGATAAATACAAACGTGATGTAATAACACAAGAATAGAATGGAAAGCTTTAATATATAGTAGAGAATGCAATTATGTATAAAAACAAACGTGAATACATTCAAGATTGGAACAACGGAGCAAAATATAGTAGAGAATGTAATAAATATCATGTAATTATGTATGAAATACAAACATGTGAATACATTCAAGAATGGAACAACGGGAGCTAAAATATAATAGAGAATGTAATAGTTATCATGTAATTATGTATGCAATACAAACGTGAATACATTCAAGAATGGAACAACGGGGAGCTAAATATAGTAGAGAATGTAATAGTTATCATGTAATTATGTATGAAATACAAACGTGAATACATTCAAGAATGGAACAACGGGAGCTAAATATAGTGGAGAATGTAATAGGTAATCGTGACCTTCCCGGGCTGGCGAACCGCCTGATTAATCAATTTGTGCTGAGTGGGAAGACGGCAATCAAGATTATTACGTAATGCGGAAACGGAAGTCATGATACGGCAACACTTGCAAGAAGTCTACTCATGCTTTAGTAAAAAAAGACTTTGTAAAGTAAACAGTAAATTCATTCATTTCCATATTCTAAGAATTACTGTTATTCATGTATTTTATAGTGGAAATTCCACGTTAAAGTAAGTAAAAAAACTTGACTGCCACGCACTCTCGCGTTGAGATACCCTTTTTAGTACAGCAGGAACTGGTGATACTCGCTTCCGGAACATAGCACATGGCGCCAATTTCAAATTCATCAGCACAATAATGATTCTACCGAGAATCAGTTATAATATTAGTGATTCTTATACATACACAGGCTGAGAACAAAATTCAAAAATTTAGTTATCAGTACATGTTATCAATGCTTCGACCACGCAGTTTGAAATGTGCCTATTTCATAATTATATCCTATTTTTCTCTTCTTGTAGATATGATACTTTATACTTATGCTTCATCCACGAATATTTAAAAGAGCAACGAAATAAGAGATTCACAGTATAAAATAAAGACAGATTTTCATGTTTAAAATATTATTTTTATGGAACTGTGGTACAATATGTTATTTTATGTCTACTGTACAAGTAACACAATTCACACATGAGTGACAGCGTAATAACCTACGCTAACTAGGCGGCAATGTACACAAGAACGTGAGGAACTAATGTGGCCGATAAGAGAACCGTGACTGTTAGGAAACTGCTGAAAGAGAAACAACTATAAACAGCTGATTGTAACATCTGATGTTGAAACTTCTGTTGAGTTATAAATGTCGCGTAACTGATGGTTTCCCCAAATAGAATTGAGTACAATTTTAATAACTCCATGATTTCAGCTCAAGACCAAGATAGGTGACCAAATAATTTTACATAAATCCAAAACTATCTTGGCTAAGTATTTATTTATTGTACTTCATTAAAAGAGAATATACGTTGCATTCATATGATGATTATGAGGTAGAATTGTTTTGCGGTAAAGTCAGCTATGAAGATTATTGTAAAATACTTTTCTTTTGTGTATTTATAACCACTGTTTCTTTCACTTACCGCTAGACTGCACGCAACCACAACGTTTTAATGGGAGTCTACACAATATTTTTCAAAGTAATCTAATTTTTACTTTTTTGTTGTTTATTAAGTATTAGAGTATCCTCTTTTAAATGATATATTCATTTTTTTTCATCAACTGAAATTTGTAAAAATAGTTTATATCATGAATATTACAAAATAGCATTTGTGAACTACGTCATGGTATTTATTTTTTAGGCAATGGCACCTGGTAAATATACAACTTGGTCTTTATTAAAAAATTCATTGTTATTATAAAAATCATGTCGACATCTCAAAAGAAATCATGAATAAAATTATGCCTACATTGCGGGACTTGACAGACAAACAGCTTTTGGAAAAGTGTCTACAAGGCAAACAAAGAATCCGAATGAGTTGATGAATAATGTTATATGATCTGTGATCCCAAAAAGGACCTTTTGTGATATTACCTACTCTGAAGTATGGTGTTTTGCTGCAGTTTGTGCATTTAATGATGATTACACAAGAAGAGCAAAAATTATGGAACGTTTAGGTTTGAGTGTATGAAAACATCCAGTGAATTCGATCAAAAATCTGGAGCGATTTGAACTGCAAAATTTTAAAAAGCAGCTAATGGCCTCGAAAAAGAACTGAGAGGCCAGGACTCTGGAAAAGGAAGCCTGACGATATATATCATGAACAAGAGGATGCAGACAACTCTGCATACTCTCCTGGACATTTTGAAACATTTACATAGCTTTACTTTAGTTTATTTTCGCGATTTCCGAAACTTTTGTTTTTAATATTTCGATACCACTTGTTTCAACTCGGAAAGGTCCTACAGCAGTAAACGTTTTACTACATATTGTTTGCAATATAAGCTAAACACAGACATAGGGTTTAAAAATGTAAAATCTAAGTGTTGAAAAAAACATTTTAAATATTTTTTGGACAATTTATGTACATAAATGTAAATTTTTTTGGTAAAAAATGTATGTTTAAGTTTGTTTATTTTTGTGTGTATGTCTAAATAAAAGTACAAAGAATAAACAGAAAATGCAGAATCATAGCTTGATTAGTTCCAAAGATAAGTGGCATTACGGAAGATAGGGAGTTAGACTCCCCTTACGAAGTAAAAGATTTTAGAATTAAATGAAATATATTTTAAAAGACTTTTAAATAACCAGAAGTTCCACTTAAAGATTTTCTATTTTCAGGTTTTAATTTCAAATTTAATCATACTTTTCAGTATTCTACGGAAAAGTAAACTAATTTAATTATCCATTTCCATCTCATCTCTCTACAAACTGTCTGTACAAAGTAAAAGTACAAAAAAACGCTTTGTGTAAACATTACAATCCGAAAAGCGACAGAAACAAAATGGCGACTAAAGAAAAATATGTAAAATAAAGTATCAGATTTATGAATTGAAAATAAAATTAGGATCGTATCAAATTTTAGAAATTTCCAGTTTAGTTGTGAAGAAAACTACGAAGGCCAACATAACCCCGTTGTTTATTCTGTTTGTTTTTGTTCCAATCCTCAGTAACAGCTAACAACTGTATAGGATAATCTCAAAATTACTAATAAATCTGTACAATGTTATAATAACATCTAAACTTACTAAATAAGACATTACTTGTATTAAAATTTTAACTTCATCGCTCTTTATTCCATACGTTACGGATCAGGCAAATCCAAATTTCATTGTATAATGATTGTGTGTATAACATAACTTATACAATACATTCTTCCAACTTCTTCTTATTCGATTCAAATACTTAATTTATACACAAACACTCAATAATTATGAAATTTTTATTTTTTTGAGGCCTCAATGAACACATCATCAGTTATGTGAGTCTGATAATGTGTTCAATGCACGAAGAGCCTTCCAAAAATAAAATTTAATAATTATTGGAGTGTTTGTTTATAAATTAAGTATAACTTATACAAGTTTATTTTCATCGTTTTACCAGTAGTACCAAGTCATTTTGGAGGATCTAGAACATATTTCAAAGCAAGCTGTGTGTTTGTAAGGAATTTTGAATATTATCTGTTATAAATAAATTGCAATTGCAATAAAACTTGTATACGGATTCGCTGATTGGTTTGCTCTGGAGGTGTTACATAAATGTGAAAAATAATAATTTCTAATTAAAACTCAGCGTAGAAAGGAGTCACCATACAAGGGTGTTTTGCACATTTTAGCAATTACAGGAGTGCCACGACAGCTGACATAATTAGAGAAACGGACTCGTAATGGGAGTATCCCGTGGAGGGAATTCTAAGAAGTCTTGCTCACAAAAGTCTAATCAGATCTGTCCTAAGCAGGCCATGGACGCTGATCCAGTGCCACCTAGATAACAGAGGCATCTGCTCTCAAATGTAAACGTTAGCACATGTGGGTATGGTCTTTGGCTTTCCAGAGAATACACGTTGTATCTAATGAAGATTGTATGGAAGCCATTTTGTTCGGTAAAGCTAGTTTCTATTGTTTAAAAGCGTAGATAGAGCTGGTACACAAAATAATTATGGAGTTTTTATCCATTTAATGTTATAGTAATTACCACATTTTTAATAATTTATTATACTTGTAATGTTAGAATTTTTTGTTATTTTCAGAGTAACTCACTATAAAATGTATTTAATAGCGTGCTATTAATTATATCTTTATATATATATATATATATATATATATATATATATATATATATATATATACAGGGTGATTCATGAAGTTCTCCCCCCACTTCTACAGCACATTTTACTAGTAAAAATAATGAAAAAATGTTTTATAAACATAGGTCCGAAAACGCTTCGTTAGCGAGTTACAGCTAGCGAAAGATTTTCGCCTGAATTCCTGGGTAAAGAGTAAAATAAAGCCATACTGAACTTTTGGAAAGGTTAATTAAGTAAGAAATATCGTGGATTCTTATGTAATTTTACCTGATAAAGCTAATAAAATAGGTTTCAGAACTGTACCTGTAGTAGTTTTTGAGGGATACAGGGTTAAATGCAAAATATTGGGGCACGAAACAATGTTTTTTTAAGTTTGATGTACAATAACTTTGTTAAATTGGTAATAAATACATAAAATCAACAAACATTAATTGTAGAGAATTTAAATTCTGAGAAAATTGATATAATCAAAGTCTAAAATAAAACAGAAATAAGTACCAAAAAATCGATTTTATTCAGTATAATACATTACTAGTTTTAAGCAAAATTAATCAGGTTGGGCCAACCGTACGCACCTTTTTATAATAGATGTTCAAAAATGATGCCATCATTATCAATACATTTTGCAGCACGTTTGTGTATTGCTTTTTTTGCGTTTATTAATTTTTCAGGACTTCCCTGTATCTGCACAGCCGAATCCATAATACGGGCAATTAATTCATCACAAGAATTCACTTTTGTCTTGTTTACAATGTCTTTCATCCATCCCCAGATGCAATAATCCAATGGAGATAGATCTGGTGATCTTCGTGGCCAAGGGTGAGGCCCTCCACGACCAATCCAGTGTCCAGGAAATTGATGATTTAAGTAAGCAGAAACGGCACGTGAAAAGTGGGGAGGTGCTCCGTCATGCTGGAAGTACAAATTTTGTCTGAGATTGTAAAGGAACATTCTCTAACAGCTGCGGCAACTCTTCTTGAAGGAAATGCAAATAGAACTCAGCATTTAGTCGTCCAGGTAATATGAAAGGTCCAATCAGCCGATTGTGCAAAAGGCCACACCAGACATTGACGCTAAATCGGTGTTGAAAGTTCTGTTTCACTACCTCATGTGGATTTTCTTCTGCCCATGAGTGTTCATTGTGCAAGTTATTGACACCATCCCGAGTGAATTGTGCCTCATCCGTAAACAAAATACGCTTGTAGAGTTGATTATTAATATTCAAAAAGTTGCAAAACTCCAAGCGAAGCGGACCATCCCCTAGCTGTAGATGTTGAACCTTTTGTTTATGAAAACGGATAAAATTTTGTTTCGATTAAGTGACCTCCACACCGTTGACTGCGAAAACTCCTATCCGCCTAGAAATACGTCGTGTACTTACACCTGGACTGCGATGAACAGCATTAATAACAATATCATCATCAAGTTGGAACAGCTCGTTCATAATTGGTTCTAGTACTTGGTAGTGATGCTGTTTCCCGAAGAGTACGAAAAGTTCCTGAAATTGTTTTGGTATCTGGAATCCTCCTATTAGGGTAACATAGTTCATATTCTTCTACAGCAGCTCTAGCATTACCATTACAGTAACCCAAAATAAAAACCATATCAGCGTATTCCTGTGATGTAAATAAGTAAGGCATTTTTTCGCTGAATAAACAATAGAATTATAACTCACAGAAAAATTGTGCATTTAATAACACGATTCACAGAACCCGATCTCCTGCTGTAGCTTGCAAAACACCACTAATACACAGTTCTAACGTAACAGTACAGAATACCATTGTTGATCAGCTGTTATTCGTGCGTTACCAACTTAGAAATTAATAAAACAAAAAACCTGCATTTCGATGATATTAGTAAACAATAATGGGAAAATGTTTGCTTCATTTATTTTCGAACATTTGAAGTAAATTTTTATATAAAAAAAAATACAACGTAATAAAACGTGATATTTTTTTTATTTATAAACAAATTTTATTTAACATTTAATCTTGTTTTCTCAATTTATCTCATCATTAAGGAACAAACATTTTGTTTTTGTTGTTATTTTAACTAAATACCGTACGGTATTTCTTTACAGCTAGTAATGTATTATACTGAATAAAATCGATTTTTTGGTACTTATTTCTGTTTTATTTTAGACTTTGATTATATCAATTTTCTCAGAATTAAATTTCTCTACAATTAATGTTTGTTGATTTTATGTATTTATTACCAATTTTAACAAAGTTATTGTACATCAAACTTAAAAAACATTGTGTCGTGCCCCAATATTTTGCATTTAACCCTGAATCCCTCAAAAAACTACTACAGGTACAGTTCTGAAACCTATTTTATTAGCTTTATCAGGTAAAATTACATGAGAATCCACGATATTTCTTACTTAATTAACCTTTCCAAAAGTTCAGTATGGCTTTATTTTACTCTTTACCCAGGAATTCAGGTGAAATCTTTCGCTAGCTGTAACTCGCTAACGAAGCGTTTTCGGACCTATGTTTATAAAACATTTTTTCATTATTTTTACTAGTAAAATGTGCTGTAGAAGTGGGGGAGAACTTCATGAATCACCCTGTATATTTATTTATTTATTTATTGTGTGCGTTCTTGAGTGGAATAACACACTCTTGCCCTTATACTAGAAGCATATACCCTTATACATATTTATTGATCGGTAAAAATATCAAAATCACCAAAATTTAATCTAAGTTGGATTCCGAAACCAACATATGAGACAATTTTTTGGTCAGTGCAAGAGCATAAATCAATTAATTGTAGAACCGTAAATAGGTTAGACCGGGAGTGAATTTAAACGACCAGAACAGACTCATATTGACCGCAGCAACTTTTTAGTTGTACGATACACTTTCGTCATTGGGATAAAAAAGCTAACTCTTATTGTCACTGAAATCATCGGAGAACTTCAATAAATTATCATAGAATGTTGGGGGGAAATACGAATCTTATAAAAACTGTTTTACTTTACGACTTCAGGATCCCAAAACACGAAGATTGGAATAGCTTTGAATGACTATCGGTTATCTCACCACGAGTGTTTAAAATGACACCAAAAAGAATACATGAATATAGTGCCCTGTTTTCCAACAGGAAATTGCGTGCGACGCTGCGGGTAACTGCTAGTAAATTTTTACTCACTGTTACCTTCATTCACCGATAGATAGCACGTCCACCGCGTGTGCTAGAGAGAGCCTCTTAGTTCTAACTTCGCATGGTAAAACAAGACCTTTACTTTACTCTTTTTTCAAATTGCACCAGATTTAGGCATTATATGCAATATCTTGTCATAAGCTGATGTATAATCAAAGGCACAGTGTTGCCAAACAGCGTACATGATGTGTGATTACAATCGTTATTAGGTTTTTACTTGAGTAGGGTACGATAAGCGGACCCGGTTTTTTTATATCGAAATTGGCAAACGATATTACTGAATCATAACCACCGATATAATCAATAGATACTAATTAATTATTTTGAACAAATAACTTAAATAATCTATATCAACAGCTGTAAACACTTTCAAATAATACACGTAAGGTAATATTTCAATTTTACATATAAGTAACATTTGATTATTAAAAATGGCAGTCAATTTTAGAAAACTACGCGACATTGCTTTGAAAGATGATAAGACATGTTTTACGTGGCTTCAACATGTTGGACTCGTACCGAAAAATCCATTATGTGAAATTTGTGGGAAAGAAACAACTGTAACTGTGAGAGGAGCAAATATGGTCGTCTTCAGTTTTCCTAATTTTGCTTATAATAATTTGTTTCATCACTGTAAATATTAAATTCATATTTTAATTTAAAACATATGATTGTTATTGGGGACTATAGATACTTTTATATCGATTGATAGTCTAGGATTTGAGATGCGAATATTAGGTATCGATGATTACATTCTTCGATAAAAAAAACCGGGTCCGCTTATCGTACCCTACCCGTTTACTTAATGTCATTCTTGCATTTGAGGTGGGAAGTTTTGGGTAAAGAATATGCTATCGATACTGTAATATTAAATAGTAAACTAACACAGGAGCAAGAAAAGGAAAATTTTATGAAAACCTATTGAATAATACAGATAAATAAAACCTTATAAAAACAGAAAATGTGATATGTGGCTGTATTTTAAATTTGTATTTTAGGTGTAAATGTAATCAGTTCTTTAAATTTTCTAATAAATGGGGACAGTCTTGTCTTTATTTATGTTTTTGTTATGTATAGCGGTCCAAAATTATTCAATATATTACCGGAGGAAATAAAGAAAGCGAAAAACATAAATAATTTTTGCGTTCAAATTAAAAAAAACTGGTTGTTTTGTCAACCAGATGTTTCTCATTTTAAGGATTAATTGTATCAGGGAAGCAGAAAATATTTTATTTGTTACAACATATTTAAGTTTCTTCTATTAATATGGGGCGAGTTGTTTATTTTTCTGTTTAGTTATCACTTTTAATTAAAAATCTTCTCTTTTAAACATTGTGATATTACTTTTTTGTTTATTATAAAGCATACAGTAAAATATTGTTGGAAAAAGTACTACAGCTTTTCAAGTATATTTTGTCTTATTAGTCTAAATGATTATGTTTGTAGTTTGTTAATTAGCAAGACAAAAGTCAGATGTGTCTGACAGACGCCACAAAGTGCGGCTCAACTGGTAGCAACGTAATATTTATGGACTCAAAAATTTTATTAGTTTTTATTTAATACTATCACTGACCACAATACTTGTAAAAGTGGTCAGTGTTTTCCAGGGAAATTTTCATTTAATTTGTTTCCTGTATTTAAATGCTAGAATAAATCATTATTCTCATTATTCTCTCTCATTATTCTTTTCAAAACATAAATCAAATGTGCAATTTTTCGTTAGTATTTAATTTTTATCTTTCAATTTCTAGAAGTTGCATGTTTGCAAATATATTTATGGCTACTTGGTCTTATAAACGATCTGTTCAATAATTAAACTGTATCACTAAATTAAAAATTTTACATAAGTCTATAATGTTCCAATATGGATTTATATGTTGTTTTGTAAGGTTTTTTGTGAACTGTGAAGTTACCATGCTGCGCAATTAAATTCAAATGTTTCAAAGCAAAAGTAAGAACGGCATTTTATACAAATGAAAAACGATTTCAGGAAAACAATAACCTTACAACAATAGGCTTTAAGTAATAATAATATAACAAAAGAACTTTATAGGAATAAAGGTTATGTAAAATAGGAGTAGCATATTTGTTTTCTTTACAAAAATTAAGTAAATTAAATAATATACTGAGACAAGGTCAACTGTTACGAAATATACAAAAACAGTTTTTAAATTAATTACACATTAATAATTGAAATAAAAGTAAGGTATGTTGACAATAAAGCAATAAAGTGCAAAAATATTATGCATTGTTGATAAGAATGTGTCTGCAAGTGTTTTATGTCTAAACAGTCGTAAAAATATATACTTTTACTGACAATCATTAAATTTAATTACTAATACAGATTTATAGCTTTAATGGTGATATTATTGTTGGCATTGAGATTAATTTATTGCACGATAAATCCTATGTATTAAAGGAACCTACCATCTTCTCGGTTGTAAAAGTTACAAAATTCAATCAATTATCAAAATATTATGAATGCAGATAGTTATACATAACAATTGAACATACGAATTATTGCAAAGCGACGTATTCCTAAAGTAATGATCGTTTGGCTATTAAGAAATAAGTTCTTGAGGAAACAATTTTTGGCACTATTAGTTTACCTTCATTACCTTACTACTTTCATTTCCACCATTCAGTACAAGACTGCGGTAATATTAACATCTGCATAGACGCTGAGGGAACTGCCCAGTTGACAAGTTGGTAGTTCTGGGTTTCTCGTCGTTTTCAAACAGCTGTTATCCATCAAGCCACTTCCTCAATGCAAGAACTAAAAGTATTGGTCTGGTGTAAGGTTGAGGCTGTACGATGAGTGGTCCAAAAGTTCCCAACAAAAATCTTTCAGGTCATTATGACGTAAGCCGTGACTTTGTAGAGTGGAACGTCAAGTTGTAAAGGGGAATTCGCTGGATTGCAGTTTCCCGCATCATTGATGTTGAGTCATACGTCTCCTGAGTTTCCCAGTGCATTACAACTGTAATGTTACTTTGCATGCACTTTCCACGGAATCAACCAAATGACATTTACTTCCAAAAACCGCAGCCTAGTGATGATATTTTTAAACTGAGTACGGACATTGCTTTAAAATTTTACGGTTTGTGGGTGATGGGATATCGACACTGCCTTGCTGCAGTTTAGATTCTGCATTGATCAATGCACTCAGATTTCCAGACGCTGGACTAATAGGAATATGAACTGGAGCTAAACTCTACATTCACATTTAATCAACGCTTCTGACCATTGATACGTTATATATAGAAAACTCGGTCGCTCCATCGAATTTTAAATGGCAGAGGCAGAGACAATGAGAATACCTCTTCATTTTGTGGTTTAGGTGTCTCTAGTGTCGAAACGATGTAAATAGTTCACTTAAGCTTCTTCCTCGTTAACTTTTTTATCTCTTCAGCAGAACATGTCTCCAGATTCCAGGAGTCAAGTCTGTGACAGCGTCAGATTCCAGACGCTACACTAAGATGAAGGTGAACTGGAGCTTAACTCAATATTCACATTTTCGGGTGTTCCAAAGGGCTTCTTCTTTGGACCTTATATATTCAACATGTTGTTAAAAATCTTACGGAGGCATATTATGCTCTACAGACTAATGGAGCTGTTTTATAAAATACTTCAAGATATGTTGCTCCTTCCAATATACAGGTATTCCCAAAATCATAAGTAACAAAGCCTCGATAAGAGAGTAACCTATACATGTCCTTTCTTCGTAAGATTGCCTATATTTTGCAGCTAAACGAATTCCTCACATTAGAGATTCACATATTTATAAACGACTGCAAGAAAATTCCCGCGGTTAGCTCCTTCCAATAGACAGGTATTCCCAAAATCATAAGCAACAAAGCCTCGATAAGAGAGTAACCTATACATGTCCTTTCTTCGTAAGATTCCCTATATTTTGCAGCTAAACGAATTCCTCACATTAGAGATTCACATATTTATAAACGACTGCAAGAAAATTCCCGCGGTTAGCTCCTTCCAATAGACAGGTATTCCCAAAATCATAAGCAACAAAGCCTCGATAAGAGAGTAACCTATACATGTCCTTTCTTCGTAAGATTGCCTATATTTTGCAGCTAAACGAATTCCTCACATTAGAGACTCACATATTTATAAACGACTGCAAGACAATTCCCGCGGTCAACCCATCTGACCTACAAACCGGTCGATGATTTTCGGACATCCAAAGTATTCTCTCCAGCACTACTTCTTGTGGCATACTGCAGTATAAGGCATAGTCATCAACTTTATCTAAACAAACTGGAAAATTGTTGATCCTTTTTACAGGTACAAATTTCTTCTCCTGGACTTACGCTGGCAACAACGCAATACCGGGAGTCCTCTGACGTTCAAAACTAAGTAAAGACAGCCTTGACTTTAAAATCCTCTTCATTGGGTTAAAGAGTTCTGGTAAGGATGAATAAACATGGAAGATGTACATTCACGCAGGAACTTAAATTAATGTATTTTGATACTTTTACACCTACTAATGTTTACAACTTGATTATATGTTTTTCTAAAGCATATGCCTATTTACTGTTTTATATTGAATGTTGGATGTTTTTCATTCTTATATGGGTTATTAGTTATAACATTTTTATAAATCATATATTTAACTTGTACTGTTATGGAAATTTTTAATTTAGCTCAATTTCAACTTCCATATAATAATACATAATACGAATTGATAGTCCTTTGCCGTAGTGTAGTGGTAAGTTTACATCTCTCTAATATTGAGGTAACGGGTTCGATTCCCGGGGAGGAAAACAAATATTTGTAACTGGGTTTGGACAGTTTTTCCCTGGAAATATTCAATATAATTAATTATTTCACTCTTTAGTTCACAATTAAAAGTTCACTTTTAAAACAAATGATTCTCAATAAATGCTTTTGGTGAAAAATGATAATCCAGAAGCCACGAAACCCCTTCATCCACACACATTGTAGACTACCCAATATAACTGTATGTTCCTGTAGACCATAGTGTCTGCTGAGTAGTCAGGCGGTTGTACTGGCGGCCAAGGGACAGGTGAGTATGCGGCCTTCAGGGGGTCAACCAACCTGCGCCTGGCGGTGGGTCTCGTCCTTCTCACGTCTCTGCAGAAACTGCTGGAAGGCAGATGCACGCAAGTCATTGTCAACTGTTCCTGTAGCCCATAGTGTCTGCTGAGTAGTCAGGTGGTTGTCTGCGAATGGCGGCCAAGGGACAGGTGAGTATGCGGCCTTCAAGGGGTCAACCAACCTGCGCCTGGCGGTGGGTCTCGTCCTTCTCACGTCTCTGCAGAAACTGCTGGAAGGCAGATGCACGCAAGTCATTGTCAACTGTTCCTGTAGACCATAGTGTCTGCTGAGTAGTCAGGCGGTTGTCAGCGGCCAAGGGACAGGTGAGTATGCGGCCTTCAGGGGTCAACCAACCTGCGCCTAGCGGTGGTCTCGTCCTTCTCACGTCTCTGCAGAAACTGCTGGAAGGCAGATGCACGCAAGTCATTGTCCGCTGTTCCTGTCGACTGACTTTTGTAACCAAAAACATCTTCTGACACGAATCAAAGTCGGGTACATTTCATGTGGGACTGCCGACTTGGAATTCGGTACATAAAGCTACCGAAAACCAGAATAATTTTTAAATATTGTTCTTTACTGCTTCAAAACTGAGTTTTTATTTTCCAGTTTTGAACATTAAGCACCTATTATTGCTACCGTATAGGAATGGAAGGACCTGCATTGCCTGTAGAGTCTTGCTACTGTGAAAAATGCGCTGTAATAGGTCCTATGTAGGTACCTTTAGAATAATGTGGGTTAATATGTTTTATTACAACGATTGATAAGTAGTAGAAAAGTAGTTCAACTAAATCATTTTCTGTTCTAATAATCTGACACTTCCTTAATTACTTTAATGATAACCATTTTGTTTGTTATTGCATGTCCTATTTGTTGGGTTCATCGTACAACGAAGAATGTATATAATTTGATCTCTACAACGCTTATTACTGCCTGGCCAACGTGAGGAGGCACATTTTACATTCTTATTTATATCTGTAGTCCGACACGATTATTGCCAGAATCACTACTACATCAATTCATTACAATGTTAGTTTAAGAGTTATTCGAGACAAGTAAAAAGAGACTGATTGGCATGAATCTAATTAAAAGTACTTGACATTTTGGGTCTTAAGATGAAAAATTGAATACAGTTTTACACGCTTTAGGAAAAAGGAACTGTTTAAAATTATTTTTCTGTTATGCCCAAGGAGGTGCGATTGAGTTTTGATGGATTGATATTTTTGAATTTCAATAATTCCTCTTAAATAAAACTACCTTGAACACTACAAAGTTTGACATCTTTTATTAATTCGCAAGGATTTATAGACGTTTAAAATTATATTTTGATACGATTTAGTGACGAGACTCGAGCAACAACGGCTGAATATAATATCTGATGTTTACAATATTAATATGGTTTGCGAATTCAAAGAATGTAATTTTTATAATGATGCACGATTTAAAGGAAACTACTTGCTTTTATTGAAGTTTTTATAGAAAGTTTATCGTGTCTTAATCGAAATAAGATAGTAAATCGAAAAGTCTTAAGTAATCAAAAAATTACTTAAGGAAATTGTTGATAAACTTAGGAATTCATTTTAGTAATCTTCATATGCGTCCTTTTAAAATGAATATCCTTATCTTCAGCTGTTATGTTACAGCTATTTCTATAAGCGTTGTAAAAGATAACCCTAGAACTAATTAAATTAGCTACAATTTACCTTGATAAGTTTCCTAATTTTTAAATGTTACTGTACTTAACGATAAAGAGCTGTGAACAAACAGTTTAAGCAATTATTTATTTAAATCAGACCTTCAGTCAATTAGTGGAATAAGTGTCTTGCACCTCAGATCCGCGGGGAAACAGGTGAATATTCACTAAACTATCTCACCCTATCCCTAAATCACGTGCTCGACGAAAACGCGATGTTTTTATATCAACTCTGTACTGTGGACAGACACAAACATAACCTATAAACTAATCTGTGTACAAGTCAGTTTGAAGGTGCATGATTGTCCTACACATCTTTGCCACGAGTTTTGTGAAACGCAGTATTATCGCCTGTTGCCAGTTTAGCCACAATACAGGAGCTTGGCAAACATAACCTATAAACTAACCGGTGTCTAAGTCAGTCTGAAGGTGCATGATTGTCCTACACAGCTTTTCCACGCGTTTAGTCAAACGCAGTATTATCGCTTGTTGCCAGTTTAGCCACAATACAGGAGCTTGGCAAACATAACCTATAAACTACTCGGTGTGAACGGTAGTTAGAAGGTGCATGATTATCCTAGACATCTTTGCCACGAGTTTTGTGAAACGCAGTATTATCGCCTGTTGCCAGTTTGGCCACAATACAGGAGCTTGGCAAACATAACCTATAAACTACTCGGTGTGAACGGTAGTTAGAAGGTGCATGATTATCCTAGACATCTTTGCCACGAGTTTTGTGAAACGCAGTATTATCGCCTGTTGCCAGTTTGGCCACAATACAGGAGCTTGGCAAACATAACCTATAAACTAACCGGTGTCTAAGTCAGTCTGAAGGTGCATGATTGTCCTACACAGCTTTTCCACGCGTTTTGTCAAAACGTAGTATTATCGCTTGTTGCCAGTTTAGCCACAATACAGGAGCTTGGCAAACATAACCTATAAACTACTCGGTGTGAACGGTAGTTAGAAGGTGCATGATTATCCTAGACATCTTTGCCACGAGTTTTGTGAAACGCCGTATTATCGCTTGTTGCCAGTTTAGCCACAATACAGGAGCTTGGCAGACAAACATAAGCTATACTCGGTGTGAACATCAGCGGTGCACGATTGTTTGCAGCGCTGTGCCATGCGTTGTGGCGAATCTAAAGGAGACAGTAGCTCTCTTATCACCATTGATAACACCACTCAACATGACAGCCTAATAACTTTATCAACCGGCTAAACACACTTCGCCTGCAACACAACTGATAAGAGACTGTTTAATGTGCTAATTGTTAATACGGTTTGTTGTTATCAAACCTTCTTAATTTAACGTGTTAAGACAGTATAGTATTATTCACAGTAGTTAGTATATTTATATATCGTTCGTCAACGAAACACAAGAAGAATGAGCATA
This sequence comes from Homalodisca vitripennis, assembly GCF_021130785.1. NCBI lineage: Eukaryota > Metazoa > Arthropoda > Insecta > Hemiptera > Cicadellidae > Homalodisca > Homalodisca vitripennis. Next base: position 12,040,778 of record NC_060214.1, on the reverse strand, counting down.
CATAAACATTTATGGGCTCTGTTTATGGGTCTTTGGTGGGTGCTAGCTAGAGATAGCAGTGTGACGGTAGAATAAGAACTCTTTAGTGTTTGGGGATTTGTTTACTTTTTACTTTTGGCTCCTTAACTATGTCGTATTAATTACAACTACATTACGAGCTCTACTTTACTGACGGGTTGAACGGACAATCGCTTATAAAGTAATTTTGTGGATTGATCAATTAAATTAATTGACAATCGGGAAGAGATGAAATCCGAGACATGTTCAAAGCGGGTGTGTGTGTGTGTGTGTGTGTGTGTGTGTGTGTGTGTGTGTGTGTGTGTGTGTGTGTGTGTGTGTGTGTGTGCGTGCTTTGTAGGGCACGTCGACCCAGCCGTGGCGAAACATTTATTGACCAACAATGAACTGTCATATTAGAACTATTAGCTAGGTGCGTGAGTGTCCAGTGATGCCAACCTCTGCAGTACGGTGTCGCCAACCGAACAGACTGATAATTACCTCACAATTGCTCCTATCGTAGTTTACTTTGTAAACAAACACCAGTTGGTTGTTACTACTCGTCCACGACCCACAGTTATAATTAGTCAAACACAATATGTTTTATGTCAAGAAGGAATTATTATCAATGGTAAACTTATTGGATCTATAAATTTTCTGTGGTTCTAATATGCCGTTCCAAATTTAAATTCAGAATCATAGAACGTCAGGTATTGTCAGTCAGTGAATGAAGGCATTAAGAACGTGTTGCAAAATATATGCAACGGCTTCATAACATTGGTAATTCCTTTCATTCAGTCATATCTTAACAACAATTTTATCAGATACTAAAACTGCTGTCAGAATAGTGTTTTAAATAACATTTTCATTTATGCTAAGAATCACAGAACGTTTATAATTTATGTCATTGCAAATCCATCAAATTAAAATTTAATTCACACAATTAGTTAAAAAACCATTTTTAAAACTATTTCAAGAGATTTAAAAATCGTGGTGGAAAATATGCGGAAATATTTTCCTCATATGGTTGGTAGGGTTATTGAACTTAAAATGATGATCATAATTGATGCATGAAACATAGCAATTTAGACATTTAACTGCGACAGCAATAACTTCTTCCATTGATAATTTGGATTTGCTATAATTAGGAAAAACGCCATTGACCTATAACTATAATACCGGGCAATTAGTCATCTAGTTAAGGACTACCAAGGTAAGGTGTTCCGCAGGGCTGTGTACTTGGATTTACGTTGTTCCATATTTATATCAACTGCTACATTTATCGATTCCTTCAAGCTTACCAGGATCCCAACGATAGTATCTAAACTCACCCGAATAACCATATTAACTTGAAGAGAAGGACAAAATTTGGTTAAATTTATTTTCAATTCAAATATTTCCTGAACAGGATTATAACGAGTATGAATCGGTATATAGAGCCGATTCCTACCCTAGTGAAACAATTTTAGGTATATTTATACTACACACATTGAAATGAGTATATGTACGCAATTCTTTATCTACGTACGTACGTATCACAGGATTATGACCGCAATTCTTAAAGCATCTTTACGAACTTGGCAAGGATGTCCCGTAAGTGAATCGCAAGGTCAAGTTCGTTGTTGAGGCTAAAACCTTCTTATACAACTTGTACATACGCCTTAGGATTGGATGGATTTTATCAACAATTGGAATGGATGTTTTTTTTTAGTAAATATTTTGATGGTGTAGTTTTGAGACATTGGGGCGGAATCCTAGGATGAAAACCGATCTATGTGATAAATACCAAAAAGAATGGGTTTTAGAACCCTCTGAGACAATGGGGTGTAGCTGTAGGATCAAGAAATGTTATAACCAATTACTAATTAGATGGATTAACCAAAATTGGTATAATCGTTCAAGAGAATAAATTCCAACACACGATGGATTTTCTTTGAATTTTCAGTCAAGACACGAAAACTCCATGGCATAAAAGGTACTAACGAAGAATTGGTAAAAATGAAGAGCATGTGATTTCAATATCGTTGCATATAAAATCAACAAATTAGTAAGCCTAGGCGAATTGGAGCAAACGCCAACTAAGAAATGTACGTGGCTGTTGTGTGGAATAACCGATACCCCGTACACATTCAGGCACTTCAGTTTTCTCCATGAAGATCGAAAACAAAGCGTACGAATATTCCCACGGTAATTCCCGCCACTTCACGCCAGCGTGTTAATCAGCAAATCGCTGAATGTACAAGTAAATTGTGTTGGACTTGTTTGTTTGAATATTTGTAAATATTACCTTTCAGCACGCCTTCACTAAAAGGTGCCATCCCTATAGCTTTTACTGCCGTCGAACAATGTGAAAGTAGACAGTGTGCTAAAATATTGTACTTTCGTCGAGACTAGGTGTGCACGTTTACTATCCTGTGTGGTTTTCGAAATAAACAAATAATTGTATAAAATTATACCCCACAACCCCATATCGATTGTTTACTTCTCTTGTGTTGTTCAAAGGAGTTTAACTTTTAAAAAATTACTTGTGATACAAAAAAATGAAAATATCCTATCTTCAAAATGATTACCAAATTTTAAATTGTTGGACCAATTTTAAGTGTATCTCAACGTCATGCACATTATCTCTAAAATGCACACTGAATAAAAACTATATTTATTGCAACTGAACTAAGGAATAGGTCACAATAGGTGTCAACTGATCGACCAACCATTGGAAACTGACCAGACACTAACAAAAAATGACGATCGTCACGGCAGAAACAAAGCCACAGAGAATCAGGAAACGGGATTAGGCCTTTGATCTTGGTTCTTGATTTTGAAAAATCTTAGACAAAGTCTTATAAAAAGAAAGACTCCAAAACTATATTTTAGCATATAATTTAGTTGTAACAACAATTACACAGGCGAGACAAAAAAAACCATTAAACGTTAGGATAAAATAACACAAGGACACATGAGGAAAGGACTAACAGAAAAGTACAAAATTGTACGTCATTATTGGTCCGAAGATCATCGTGTGAACTTTGTCGAAACCAAGGTAATAGATCGGGAACCCCATTTCTTTAAAAGGAAATTAATCGAGGCGTTATACATTAAATTTGCAGACAACCCGATCAGTCAACCATTGATCAAAATTGGGCCGCTTTGGTTGTTAATTCTGAAAAATGAACTAACAAGGAAACATGTTCAAGGTTTCTAATAAACCAATGCGGAGTCACAGTACGGTTTGAGAAGTGCATCTGGAATGAACCAATAGCAGGCTTTATCCGGTTTCCAAAATTCTGTTCTATTCGTGACAATTACCATTATCGGTCCCTGGTCAATTTTCGGTGTTTGGATTTTTTTTTTTTTTTTTTTTTTTAATCAAGTGCGTGTTTTAGAAATAGTGTGTATAGTTTTGGACAACATGATTTTTCTGACTCCTAACTTATCCGTGTAACAACCTAGGTGGTGTCTATTTTAACCTAGATTGTAGTTATGTGTTAGGTTAGTTATCCACCTGAGGAAGAGATCAGATTGCAGATCTCGAAACGTAGTCTTACTGATTCCTTGAGTCATTGAAAGATGTCAACCTTAGAGAGACATCCGAGTTTGGTGTTTATTTCATTGTTTCAGATAGACAAACGTTAAATTATGCAAGATGCTGCTAACGTTAACGGTAATGCTTAGACAGTATCTCCCCATCATTTAAATAGATTTAGAAGATATCCATCTATTTATTGCAAGTCCGTTAAGACATTACATCCCTTGTAAACAAGTGCAGACGATCTAGGCAGTGCCCGACCTTGTGTTTACCGTGTCCCAGCCCCGACAGCTACCGACGGTCTAGATATTGAGCACTTAAGAGTGCCATGGACGTGCCACCGCGCTGCCAAAACCAACTTGCCAACAGTTTCAAAACTCCTTTCCTGAGCCAAGTTCAACAAATGTCAAACACTCTGCACATGAGGTTCGGGGTTCGTCACTGATTTCATGAATCTGTATCTGTACTCGCTCCGCCTGTAACGGGACATTCTTCAGTTGTTCAATCAATTTCACACACAAAAATATTCTACCGTGAAAGATTTAGATAATTGTGAAAATTTGGGTTTAGCGATTGAAATTTTGGTATATTTTACTTTTCGCTTTAGATCGCTAAGACCATACGCTTTAGTGAAACACCTACAATTTTGTTTTTTAAGGAGGAATAAATTTTTCCGCAATTCGGAACTATAGTAGTTGATATAGGTCCAGTATTTCCGTAAATATAGACGTTCAAATATCAGCAAAAAAAAAAAACTATCGTGGAATATTAATTTACATGTAGTGCAAATTTAAATTTAATTTCTTAAACAGAAACAAATTCCCTACAATTCGTAAACAAAAGTCCTGCAAACTTATGATTGATGTCAAGGCATAATATATTTGCAGATTTTGCAAATGTTTAAACGTCTATATTTAGGGAGCTGTTGGCCCTGCATTAACTAATATACTCTCACATTGTAGAACATTTATTCCCCTTTAAAATATATATTTAAGGTTTCCTTAAAATGTATGATTTTTAAAACGTAAAGAGAAAAGTCAAACGAGGATCGAAATTTCGTGGTTTTATTAGCTAAGTTGGAGGATGCCACCACTCATGGAGGTCGAAAACGGGTTTTTTATTTCTATTCCAATTCTGATCTTATACAAAAAAATCACTCCACTCTTTGACAAAGTAAAATTGTTTTAGACTGGTTGGACTACAATGCTATGTTTTTCAAATATTTTTTTGTTTAGTAAATTTTGCCTTATAACAGACTTTTCAACTTTTCAATTAATTTTGTATACCTCACATAAAACAAGTTCTCGGAAATATTTAGTTTTATGTAGGTAACACTGTACACAGTGCAGTAGCTCACTATTACATACTATGTGAAAAACGCAAACAAAAGTCAGTTTAGAAAATAAACATGAAGTTGCTACAAACACATAATCCAATTAGAAGAAAAATAATGGCTTACGATGAGGCATCATATACTTTTTTATCTATTATCGTTATTATCATTACTTTTGGTCTTATTGTCGTGAGTATACTCTATGCTACCTCACGTCTAATTATTAAATGGGGTTTCGATATGTATTTTGCTATATTCCTATATTATATCAATACCTTCTTTGCTGTTTTCGCTAGTTTTTGAGTTGTGTTATTGTTACTAAATTATATGGGTTTGCTTTGAAAAAACATTTAATTGTTATAAATTATCCTATGTTCATAAAATTGTTTATCCATATTGGAACTTCATTATAGCACGTACTTGTATGTAAGGGTGTTGTTTACGTAAATTTGAACCAATTAGTGATCACCCTGAGTTAATTGTTTATGTTTATTCTCTGAGCGTTAGCAAAGCGTATCGCTCTGGAGGCTTGTTATACTTGTCTTTCTATGTGTTCACATGATACCTCGAAAACAAAAAGACCCAGACTTGAAATTTTACATGAAGCTTCATTTCTATATGAGGAACACTGACTTCGATGGTAGTGCATGTTAATTAATGGGATTTGGTTGAGCGTTAACTAATATTTTTACATCGGTCTTATGGGTAACCATGGTGGCAGCAAGAAAATAGCAGAATAAATAAATTTGTATGCCAACACACAGCATATATTATTGACGAAAAAAAATTTATTCGTAGAGTAAACGAAAAAATAATAGAGTGGAAAGTCAACGTTAAAATTTGGTGACAAGATTCGATTTCAGCGCACTATTGTGTTGTAGTACCCTCTCTTGTCTACCTACTTTTGTTATTTGAAAATTGCTATAAAACGTAAATTAACAAGAAAAAATATGAATGTATCATGTGTCATTACGAAGCATCCGTAGACTTCAAGTTTCGCATGAATGTACATTTCTAAACAGGCAAGAATGTGTTCTATGGTAGCGCATATCTAACCATGGATTTTGGCTGAGTGTAATTTGCGAGTTAATTTCTTTTCTGTAGGACTGTTTGCCTGCAGGACGTCTCGAGAGTTAAATGAGTTATTGAATAGAAACTTTGCATGCAACCTCCGCGAAGCTCTAACCATGGATTTTGGCTGAGCGTAATTTATGAGTTAATTTCTTTTCTGTAGGACTGTTTGCCTGCAGGACGTCTCGAGAGTTAAATGACTTATTGAATAGAAACTTTGCATGCAACCTCCGCGAAGCTCTAACCATGGATTTTGGCTGAGCGTAATTTGCGAGTTAATTTCTTTTCTGTAGGACTGTTTGCCTGCAGGACGTCTCGAGAGTTAAATGACTTATTGAATAGAAACTTTGCATGCAACCTCCGCGAAGCTCTAACCATGGATTTTGGCTGAGCGTAATTTGTGAGCTAATTTCTTTTCTGTAGGACTGTTTGCCTGCAGGACGTCTCGAGAGTTAAATGAGTTATTGAATAGAAACTTTGCATGCAACCTCCGCGAAGCTCTAACCATGGATTTTGGCTGAGCGTAATTTGCGAGTTAATTTCTTTTCTGTAGGACTGTTTGCCTGCAGGACGTCTCGAGAGTTAAATGAGTTATTGAATAGAAACTTTGCATGCAACCTCCGCGAAGCTCTAACCATGGATTTTGGCTGAGCGTAATTTATGAGTTAATTTCTTTTCTGTAGGACTGTTTGCCTGCAGGACGTCTCGAGAGTTAAATGAGTTATTGAATAGAAACTTCAACCTTCGCGAAGCCACATAGTGTGATGTGTACCTTGTAAGAACATTAAGTAGAGGTGACACATACTTTTCATCGTTATAAATTATGGGATGAGTGTTCGGTTTGATACTGGACCTTACATACAACGTATTGAATGTGCATTACACCAGATTGTGTAAATATACTTGACTAACAACCATTACACAAGTTAAACAGTTGATATGAATAGGCCTAACCATAAACCGTGACATTTGAATAAATCATCAGTAGAAGTGAAGAAACCACAGAAACGCCAAATGAAACGTATCACTTAACCAAAAACGTTGTTTATCTGCGAAATAGAAAAAAGATATTTTAATTTCTCAAGTGGAAAAATAATTTGTACACTAAGAGAGAAATGTGGTTCATAAAAATGTAACATAGCTTAATTCAAAAGATTGGCACGATGGAGGAGGATATATAATCCTCTTACTATTCGTTAAATATACTCGAATCACGTATCACAATGATGTACTCGCACGTACGTTAGAGAGCGCTACGCTCGTTGGTAAGTACATTGTAGTTTGCAAGCGTGTCAGATCGTGTCTTTTATTGACTTTGTGATTTTTTTATTCGAATCACGTGTTATGATGTTGTATTGGCACGGAAATTAGAGAGCGTTACGCTCGTTGGTAAGTACATTGCTGCTTAACAGCGTGTCAGATCGTGTGTCTGTTAATAAAACTGTGATTTTTGTATTCGAATCACGTATCACAACGTTGTGTTGGCACGTACGTTAGAGAGCGTTTCGCTCGTTGGTAAGTACATTGTTGCTTGGCAGCGTGACAGATCGTGTGTCTGTTAGTGACACTGTGATTGTTGTATTCGAATCATGTGTCACAACGTTGTGTTGGCACGTACGTTAGAGAGCGTTTCGCTCGTTGGTAAGTACATTGTTGCTTGGCAGCGTGACAGATCGTGTGTCTGTTAGTGACACTGTGATTGTTGTATTCGAATCATGTGACACAACGTTGTGTTGGCACGTACGTTAGAGAGCGTTACGCTCGTTGGTAAGCACATTGTTGCTTGCCAGCAGGACAGATCGTGTGTCTGTTAGTCTAAATGTAAGTGCCAACACAATACCTATGCTGAAAGATCTTTTCGGTATAGATACCGAGCTTTTTACGTCAAAATAAACGTTATTTTATGATTTTCTAACTGCAACTTCGAAAATTTGTAACTTGTAATTTTGAGTTCCGATTAAATCCTACTTTTTTACGACATAGGTACAAATGTATTATTTTTGAATGAGTAATGTTGTAACTATAAGATAAAAATGTGTTTTTAAATTAGCATATTGACTTTTATTCTTGACCGTGCGGTTCAAATAAACCAGCACTGGTCATGTTGTGGAGGAGCAGGTGATTATCGTAGGAGTGACATTTTGTGACCCTCTAAGTTAAAAACTGTTTAATTTTGTTCAAATAATTTTTCACCCGATGTAATTGAGCAGGTTTTGAAGTCATCTCCGAGTGGAAGCGACCTGAAGCTAAAAATTGTCAAGTAGTAAACCCCTTTTATAGAGTTACATCATTCTAATAACCACACAAAACTAATCACTTTTCTTCGACTAGCTCTTTTATTCATATCTACCAAAGTATGATTCTTGTTTTTATACTTGTATTGGCGTTTTTTATCTCAATTTATTACCCTTAAAATGCCTGCAGCACTGAGGAACTACGCCCTTAATATATATTATTTTTAAGTTTTTAAATAGCATAATATTTTAATATATTGTATTCATTCAAAATTTCAATCTTGATCTTGAAAATCCAGAAACAATCTAGGATTCATAGGAAACATGTGCCAAAGTTCATAGTTTCTTTTTAATTATGTAAGAAAAAATGTAGTATCCGGAAAGTGCTCTTGTAAAATATTTAACTCTAAAAAATTAACTCTTATTGTCCGAAAAACGTGTCCTGCTTTTCCTTTTTTATCTGTAGCCATTCAAAATTACCTTTGATGAAAAATTACTTTTTGATGAACCTAACTTCTAAATGTTTGAGGACTGTCTCTTGAAATGCGTTCTAAGCAAATTGTAAGTAAAAAAAGAACAGTATGCCATGGCTGCATCATGACCTCAGGTGCCGTTATCATCTGAAGGTCATTCTTATCTACGGCACATAGACTTGTATATATACACAGGCTCATCTCTGCAACGCCTACGTTTACTTTTCTCTGTTAGCGGCAATTGTAAACTATTCGGGGAAAAATACTTACTCTCCTCATTTCTTGCCTGTCAGTTTGTGACATCATCTATCCTATTAAAATTATGTGTATGGAACTAGCGAAAGACAGTTTATTGTTTATCAATTTAAGTTTTTGAGTTCGACTAATATATTACATATAACACGAGCAACTGGCTTATATATACTTTATTCCGAAGTGGCTGTTTTTTTTTTTTTTTTTTTAAGAACAGAGCGTAAAACAACTACTTGAAGGCGAAATTGACTTTTCCTCTCATTGGCTTCCCAATTTTAGTCCCTACTCAGAAATTTCATCCGATACATCTATCTCTAGATACAATAACAAATAAGCTAAAATAGCAAGGGCGTACCCAGCGAGTGGTCCAAGGGGTCTAAACCCCCCCCCCCCCCCCCCCCCAACAACAGTAATACTGACATGGACTGCTGAAAGATCGTTCTCGACAAAGAGACGGGTCAAGAACTTTTTAAGAAACAAAATTAGGCATTACTCTCTGTCCACTATGGGGAAATATCAATTGTATGAACCCCCCCTCCCAATCTTTTCCTGGCTACGTTCTTGTAAACAGTATAAACAATGCTCACAGTTATTGCACTGTTTAAGTTGTTTAGGATGTTGTTACAAAGCGCAAATTGTCCATTGTTTTATTGTACATCATAAACAAAACTAACTTGAATACTGACCACCATCAAATCAAATGTGACCTGTTACAATTTATGCTTTTCTTCAATAATTACGAATTAAAACTATCTTTAGGATGAACATGAGCAAACAATTCTCTCGAAAGGAATAAAATACGGCTTCGTGTGCCATTAGCTCAAACAAAAATCTGTTTACTGAGGAACTGCTTTCAGTAACTCTCTCAGCTGTAGGCAATTGCTATCCTGCGTACGGTTACAGTATCCCAAAGGGCGCTTGTATTATTCAGCCATTACAGATTGCGTGTACCGTCTTGGATGGACGATCACGTGACCTGTTTTCGGGACACAGCGAATCTCCTTTCGGTAGAAACCGTACGCAGGATATATGAAGAAGCTCCTTAATCCTTGTTTGGGCAATTGCGTAATATTCATTGCTTTTACGGTCGACAGACCTGTGATCCGAATAACCTTTTTCCCATGTAAAGTGTCACACATACTTTAAGGGTTAACTTTGTAAGTTGATAATTTAAAATGTTATATATTTTATCGTGTTCTCATTACCTCATGAATTTGTTTTTATTCAAATTGAATTATATCATTTGATTTGTGTTTTAATACGAAATTGATCTCGAATTGAACAAAAAGTGTATGTAAATATACCGAGTCAAGCAACGTCGAGAGTGGCTGCTGCTTGGATGGGTGACCGCTGAGCGATCCTGTCCTTGTAAGCAGCTCGCCTGCACAGTCATTGGGCATTGGTCCCAAGTAAAGTGTTATCCCTAGAGAGGTAGCGTCAAATGTTCCACTTTCCAAAGGTCACATTGCAAGTTATTCAAAGAAGTTTTTATTTCTTCGAACCAAAAGTTTAGAATGGCTTAAACAAGAATTTTATTGTACTTGTAGACTGTTAGTAGTGTTAAATTTAAAATTTAAAACTTATTAAGAGTCCAAGTCCAAGTCGCTGTAACTGTGGGGGCAGGGGTGGATCCCCCACATCTTTCAAGGCCTCTGCCGGTTAGGCTTTTGCCTTAATAAGGTGACTTTTTTCGCTTTAAAAAATCTAAATTGTAATTAGGACATGATAAATTATTCATTTCAACACTTTTGACGGTCACAAACAGTAAATGTATTGTGTAACACTCCGCATCCGTGTCAAATAAACCTTAGATATTTTTTAATTTATTTTATGGTTTTTTTGTAAAACGGAGTCGTAAATCACAAAAACAATCTCCCTCGTTACTGAGATAAGCGTATCTGCTATTTTTAATTACGGGTTTAAGGAACAGGCGCTTGTTTGCAGGGAGTGAATCATAGCTATATAATAACAAAGCAGCGATATTTATTTTTGAGACAGGAAGTGTTGGTGTAACAATTCTGAGTTTGCTAATACTATATATAAAAATGCGTATTATAATAGTATGTATAATATATAAAGGCGTGGTAAATAATAATAATATCGTTTATCGTAAAAAGACAATATAAACGCAACCGTCCTTAATCTAAATTACCCATTCTCGCTGACAATGACCCACACAAACAAACATAACCTCATTCATACAACAGGTCTGACAATACGATTTTGTGAATATTTGTGCTCTTAATTGTACCAGCGATTCATCATAAATTTGTCAACAGAGTAAAATGTCTTTGACACCAAAATGGTTTTCAACTGAGCTTTTAATTGTTTTCATTTTGTTCTTTAATACCTTCAGGGAGACTGTTGATTAGTCTGACACCAACTTGAGAAGGCAAATTTCTGAAAGCATTTGTTCTGTGGTGTTGGACTCGAAAGTTGTCCCTGCCTCTAGATTCATGATGGTGAACATCCCCGCCTTGAACCAAAGCGCACTTTGATATAGAGTAAAGGATCACCTTGGGAATATAGAGACAGGGCCATGGGTAATACAGCTAATATTTCCCACAAATAAATACATAAGATATAAATAAGTAAATCTATAGATGTATTAAGACCCGTTAAGTTGTTTTTATGATTGTTCACATTTAATGTCCTTAATTAAATTTAATTAGCCTACTTATTAGTTTGACATTATCTATATTCATTATCTATATTTCACATTAAACTTTATCCCAAAGTTTACATCCAAAAACACGTTATGAGTACCCTCCATAGCGTGTGCACAAACTAAAATATGTATTTTGCTATTTTGCCCAAGGACTTTGAGGAAAGTTCATTGAAAGCACTGGATGTGCTACTAATATAGAGATTTGTAAATCTTAGTTATTAGATCGCTCTCTATCAGTTCACAATCTCGTGGAGACACTGCCTACAGAATGATTTCCTGAGACATTTCAGCCTCACTGTGTAGAATTGTCTACAGTGAACAGATTTAGATCCAGAATCAGTGTTATTAAACATCTCAAGGATTTAGAGGAAATTTAGGAAATGTTTCAACGCCCCCCAGAAGGGTTCACTTCTGGATGGTGTATAGATACCAGTTGAACTCACACTGGACACAGCAAAAGCCGATTTCTAAAATGATAGCAAAGGCAATTGTCAAAATATGTCAAATTAAATTTGTATTTTACGTACTTGATCTGTTCATTTACTTTCGCATTTCGTTCGCAGGACCTGGGTTGGTGTTTATACTCTACCCTCAGGCCATGGCTCACATGCCCTTCTCCAACTTCTGGGACGTCCTTTTCTTCTTCATGCTGCTATGCCTTGGCCTCAACAGTCAAGTACAAGAATTACAGGATAAACAACTGAGAGATCGAGTCTCTAACTGAAGAAAGAACACAGCAAGATGTGAACTTTCCCCATCAGGGTTCACTTCTGGCTGGTTTATACCTCCCCACACTGGGTACATCAAAAACCGATGTCACTACATCTGGACAACCTTGGGATGTCCAGGAGCGGCACATCACTAACCGCAAATGTTGAGATTCTGTTGTGCAAGGATAGATCCATAAGTCTAGTCTACTGCGGGGAATGACTGTAGGAGTTAGTGGATGGAGCTCCCTAAAGTGTCAGATGTTTTTGCTAACCAAAACATAAGTACATGCCAGCCCTGCCTGCTTTGACTGGAGAGGCTCGTTCAGAGCTGGCCTCCCCTTCTTCCGGTGGGACATGATTTTGAGATCAGTGTCCTAATTCTTCCTCGTGGATATCAACAGGAGGCGAACCCTGCACCGAACCCATCCAGAATATCCTGTCACTCCGGAAGTAGCAAAGATCCTTATAGGACTAGGTGCAATTGGCTAAGCTTCTTGTCCTAAGAAAACAAAAAAAGGTTGCCTTTTAGATCACACTAAGAACATCTGAGGAAGTGTCAGAGCAGCAGCAGAGCATCAGGCCTGAGTCCAAGGGCCTAAGGCCTGTCGACTCGTCAGCGGACCGTCACATAACCGGTATAACAGCCTGTTCTCAGTTCATTGACTTCGCTAATTCGTTAATTGAAGACGAAAATAATTCGGGTTTTGTTATGTTCGTTTTTGCAGAATCAGAAATGGTGGACGGAGTCAGACATTCGGCGGATGGTTGCTGTCGCGTGGTCTTGGTTTGTACGTCCAAGTTGGAGATGTAACTCGTATTTTTGCTTGGTGGATTTTGCGTTATTACTGGAAGTAATAATAATAATCTTTATAAGATGTATTTAAAACATTAAAAAACTTTAATCTAAGGGTATAAGTTCAGTTAAAATACGTAATATTTAAGCAAAAAAATTTATAATTTTCACACTTATATGTGAACATGTTTACAATGTTAATGTGTGTCATTAAACAATTCGCTAACATAGTGAGGACGTTGCCTAAAAGAAAAGCACAACAATTTGTTTAAAAATCTTGTGTGTGAATGACAATTACGAATGCAGATCTATCTAAATAATAATATAAATAGCAATAACAGCAGTAAATAATTAGAAAATTGTAACTGAATAATAAATCATTTGAGAACAATAACATAACAATAGTTGAAAAATAAAGCAATAGCATAACAATATTAAAAAAATAAATATCTATAATAATACACTACTTTTTACAAAATAAATTAATAAATAACACCGTGCTATGTTGCGAAAATGCGTTAAAGGAGGGTAACGCTGTTCTAGGATGGCCAAGGAAGTTCTTAAGAGGCGATGTCATCATGAAAGAAGTCAACGTCCCCAGCAACAAGATTCCCAAGTCTCTGAATTCGGTTAATCGTGGAGTTCATCTCGTAGTTAGTGACATGTTGAAGACGTCCAAACAGGTCCCTTGATCTAGTGTTAGACGGTACACAAAGATTGATCGAACCAAGGATTTCTGGACAGTCGATTTGAAGTGGCTCGGATTATCCAGATGTTTAACACTCTCAGCGAGCGTATTGATTAGTCTTACGCCAATTTTATACGGTAAATGTCGTTCTGCGTTGTTCATTTATGAACTTGTCCCTGCCTCTTGGCTCGTATTTATGGACGTCCCTGCCTTGGACCACTTCGCATTTGAAACGACAGTACAACACGACCTCGAGAATGTAAAGACAGTGTAAAGTTAAGTCTCAAGCTTCCTGAAGGCATCTTTGCACGACTCTCTGGAATTAATTTTAAAATAATTCAGCTTTCTTTTGCGCTCTAAATACTCTTTCAAATTTGCATTCAAAACACCTGTCCCATAATGTAAAACCGTAAGAGAGGTATGGATGTATCAAACGATAATAGGCCGTTTTTAATGAATTCATAGAACAATATTTTGAAATTTTGCGCAGGACATAAGTCCCAGAAGCAACATTTGAGCAGATACTTTGCACAATGAATGGTTTTATCTCAATTATTATGCATCTTAGAGGAAAATAAAAGAGTATTTCAAAATCCTCAGTTCATTTACAAACATATTGAGCTCTAGGTGTTTCTTATTATCTCCAGTTTTACATTACGAAATAGGCCTACAGCCTCATGTGAAATCAAAGCCCTAGGGAGTGATATTTATAGTCGATGACACCTTTTCACAATAAGTCATCCATCGTTTGAGCAACGCCGCGCAATTTTTCCACGGTCTATTTACTGTCGTTAAAAGCCGCAACGCGTTTCCGCTCGGATAAGATAAACTGTAGACGTCAGTACGGCGGATGTCTTCATCCAAGATTTCTACAAATTGGTTTTCACTAATCGCCAGTAATGACTGTTCACAGTAGAAGACAAAACAATAAAATGTTCGTCTGTTACTGTAGGAAATGGTTTTGAAATATTCACACTATGACGGTGGCATAGCCTACAATCTATATGCATAGCCTACAGCCTATATTCATAGCCTACTATTGTAGAGGTTATGTAAATAGGTTTTTGTGGAAGATATAGGTGTCGAGTCCTAGGAGGCAATGAATTTCAGCTGTAAGAGAATTTCCATCCCAAAAACTTGAAATCCGCATTTGTCGTCAGAAAACTCTCCGAGCCAAATTTCCTTTATAAGCAGCAGAAGAAGTTCTAGACCGGGTCGCGTTTAAGAAGCCCCGAATAGTGAATTGGGGAGGGGGGGGGGTGCTAAACGGTCCGCTTATGTTAAAAACTTTAAATTTAAGTACACTTATTTCGGTTTGTATTTGAGATGTGGAGTTGACATTTTTAGATGTTTCTGAGTTCCTTAGCAATTTATGACGAACCAATTATATTTTTAATACAAAAAACAACTTAATACTATTTTTAACTTTGTACAATTAAAACAATAATTGTAAACAATGTGTAAAATGTTCAAAGAGGTATCTGGAACGGTCTTCAAGATATTGGTACACAAAGTTGAGAAAATAAAACTTTCGGTAATCGCAAAAATCAAAGTAGCCTATATTTACAATGCCAACAAGAGTTAGGAGCTTCCTGGACAGTAGTGATCATCCTCAAGTTTACTTTCAGCAACCCTCTTCTTGCTCTTTGGCACTCTGGACTTTTTGGTCATATCTCGGGCTGCTCTGTCCGGTTTAAGGGTCCGGACGTCATCCGCATATTTCAGTGAAGCAAAAATATTTAAACCAAAATCACAAATTCCTAGTCCTTTTAAAACTTGTAGTCGGCTTGTGTTCCCATCATTAAATATTGGAAAAGCATCTTTAGTTTCTGATTCCATGGTTGTTTCCTACAAAGGTATTTTTTGGGAATTCTTGTATAAAACATTGTTAAAAGATTCATTGACAGTTTGTGTTTTTCTATGTAGGCATTTCCGTAGCAAATCAGAATGGGACAAAACTTACAAAATAGGCTTTCTGGCCTCCATTACTGCTAATGGTTTATAGATTATGGTCATATTTGGGACGTAAGGTTTATTTTAAATGGAGTTGTTGGCCTAGGCCCATTTGGTTCCAAAGGGTGTCTCTCACCATCCTATCAGTTTCCTGTAAACTTGCGTTTCTTACACCATGTGTTTTATGCATTTTATGTTCAAAGAAAGAACTATAGAAATAGCGCCATTTATTTCAATAATTTATCGACAAAAACGTTGAGTTTACGTTTTTACTTGTGGTCATAGACTTGTGTATTGTTTTAAGGAACTTTCATGGATATCAACGTGCAAACCTCATACACAACGTAGTTATGGTTTTCTGGATAAAACCAAAATAATACCAACATGTATCAATGACTTACTAGTAACATGCACGAAGCCTAACCGTTAACTAGTTTACGGTCCAAAATTTTATTTTTAATATTGTCTTACAGGATAAACAGTATTCTTGAATTAATTTAATAATAGTAGAATTATTACATGAAATAAAGTCTACATGTCTTTCCTGATGCTAGTTTAAAATTGAAGTGTAAAATTCAAAATAAATTCATTTATACTACGTTTCTGAAAAAATTTATTTTTTGCAATTTTCGACTAAAAATTATTTATTTACTAAGCTTCCTTCATATACTAATTACCCACTAATGAAAAAACTGTAAGATTCTGGAGCATTCCAGAATTCTATTAGGCCTTCAGCTATGGGCGAAATTTCACCACTAGAGCCTATTATTAAAAGTTCTGGAGCTTACAGAAAATTTGTTAGCTCTTCAGCATTTGGTGAAATTAAGCCACTAGAACCCAGTATTAAAAGTTCTGGAGCATTCAGAAAATCTGTTAGCTCTTCAGCATTGGGTGGAACTCGGCCACTAGAACCCATTATTAAAAGTTTTGGAGCATGCATAAAATCTGTTAGCTCTTCAGCATTGGGTGGAACTCGGCCACTAGAACCCATTATTAAAAGTTCTGGAGCATTCAAAAAATCTGTTAGCTCTTCAGCATTGGGTGAAACTCGGCTACTAGAACCCATTATTAAAAGTACTGGAGCATTCATAAAATCTGTTAGCTCCTCAGCATTGGGTGGAACTCGGCCACTAGAACCCATTATTAAAAGTTCTGGAGCATTCAGAAAATCTGTTAGCTCTTCAGCGTTGGGTGGAACTCGGCCACTAGACCCAGTATTAAAAGTTCTGAGCATTCAGAAAATCTGTTAGCTCTTCAGCATTGGGTGGAACTCGGCCACTAGAACCCAGTATTAAAAGTTCTGGAGCATTCAGAAAATCTGTTAGCTCTTCAGCATTGGGTGGAACTCGGCCACTAGAACCCATTATTAAAAGTTCTGGAGCATTCATAAAATCTGTTAGCTCTTCAGCATTGGGTGAAACTCGGCCACTAGAACCCATTATTAAAAGTTCTGGAGCATTCAGAAAATCTATTAGCTCTTCAGCATTGGGTGGAACTCGGCCACTAGAGTCCATTAT
Organism: Homalodisca vitripennis; assembly: GCF_021130785.1. Taxonomy (NCBI): domain Eukaryota; kingdom Metazoa; phylum Arthropoda; class Insecta; order Hemiptera; family Cicadellidae; genus Homalodisca; species Homalodisca vitripennis. The sequence continues at coordinate 12,023,563 of NC_060214.1, read as the reverse complement.
GAGAGTTGAACTTAATTGTTTGATATGAGGAAGCAACATAAGTAACAGACACGTATCAGTGTCAGGTAGATGGACAGGCAAGGTCGTTTCGTCACGCCATTGTTCGGCTATTACCACCGAAACATATCCTGCTTACTCCGCACCGTTTCAGAGGGTGATTCCGCTACGTGGGCGCAGGGGCGTAGTAACAGGAAGATCTGAGGGGGTTGCTCCCCCCCCCTGAAATTGTTAAAGTGGAGAAATCGAGAGAAGGAAAGGGCGATGCTCTAGGTGATGTACGCTTGAAGTATTGCTTCCCCCTAATGAAAGTCTGGGAGTGTTAGTCCGTGTAAAATAATACATTCAAAATTCAGCTTTCACTCACTCTATCAGATCTCTTTTTCTCTCTTTTTCTCTGCAAAACATTCTTTATAAAATTTTGATTGCTTAAAATAAATCTCACAATGTTAACATTTTGTCTTGCATATAAAATCAATATTCATATTTTTTTTTATAGAGAAAAACTTAACTGTTACAATGACGCCCCAGCGATCATATAATAGGAATCGCTGGGAACTTTGGAGTGTAGGGATAAAAATTGGGACAACCTAAAATTGTGAGCCTGAAACTTCCTTTCTGAAATTAAAAATAATTAATTTAATAAGTCCAGTATATTAATTCCGAATACGTATTAGATTTGTAAGAGGAGCGAATAGTTTTTTTTAATTCTGCACAGTGGTCAGTGAAAGAGATAACTTTCTCCTATTTATTCCTCGATTTTTACAATTTTGTAAACTTTTCGTGACATAGATCATAGTTGATTTATAACACAGGCCTTGATTACTCCGAACCCAATGCATTATAGTTAAAACTTGGGTATTTATTAATATATCAGCTGATGAGTAATGTTTACATTATACTCCAGAGAGAACACACTGTAGCACGACCACCCGGCTACACAACCACTGCTGTATCAACCCGCTACAGTGAGAAGTGTATATTGTTATACAAGTATCCGATCATATATTTACTAATATACCAGCTGATGAGTAATGTTTACATTTTTCTCTAGAGGGTACACACTGAAGCACGAGCACCCCGGCTACACAACCACTGCTGTATCAACCCGCTACAGTGAGAAGTGTATATTGTTATACAAGTATCCGATCATATATTTACTAATATACCAGCTGATGAGTAATGTTTACATTTTTCTCTAGAGTGTACACACTGAAGCACGAGCACCCCGGCTACACAACCACTGCTGTATCAACCCGCTACAGTGCGAAGTGTATATCGTTATACAAGTACCCGATCATATATTTATTAATATACCAGCTGATGAGTAATGTTTACATTATTCTCCAGAGAGAACACACTGTAGCACGACCACCCGGCTATACAACCACTGCTGTATCAACCCGCTACAACAGTGAGAAGTGTATATTGTTATACAAGTACCCGATCATATATTTATTAATATACCAGCTGATGAGTAATGTTTACATTATTCTCTAGAGAGTACACACTGAAGCACAAGCACCCCGGCTACACAAGCACTGATGTATCAACCCGCTACAGTGCGAAGTTTATATTGTTATACAAATACCCGATCATATATTTATTAATATACCAGCTGATGAGTAATGTTTACATAATTCTCCAGAGAGAACACACTGAAGCACGTGCACCCGGCTACACAACCACTGCTGTATCAACCCACTACAGTGAGATGTGTATATTGTTATACAAGTACCCGATCATATATTTATTAATATACCAGCTGATGAGTAATGTTTACATTATTCTGTAGAGAGTACACACTGAAGCACAAGCACCCCGGCTACACAAGCACTGATGTATCAACCCGCTACAGTGAGAAGTGTATATTGTTATACAAGTATCCGATCATATATTTATTAATATATCAGCTGATGAGTAATGTTTACATTATTCTCCAGAGAGAACACACTGAAGCACGTGCACCCGGCTACACAACCACTGCTGTATCAACCCGCTACAGTGAGAAGTGTATATTGTTATACAAGTACCCGATCATATATTTATTAATATACCAGCTGATGAGTAATGTTTACATTATTCTCCAGAGAGAACACACTGTAGCACGACCACCCGGCTATACAACCACTGCTGTATCAACCCGCTACAGTGAGAAGTGTATATTGTTATACAAGTACCCGATCATATATTTATTAATATACCAGCTGATGAGTAATGTTTACATTATACTCCAGAGTGTAACACACTGAAGCACGAGCACCCGGGCTACACAACCACTGCTGTATCAACCCGCTACAGTGAGAAGTGTATATTGTTATACAAGTATCCGATCATATATTTACTAATATACCAGCTGATGAGTAATGTTTACATTTTTCTCTAGAGTGTACACACTGAAGCACGATAACCCGGCTACACAACCACTGCTGTATCAACCCGCTACAGTGAGAAGTGTATATTGTTATACAAGTATCCGATCATATATATTACTAATATACCAGCTGATGAGTAATGTTTACATTTTTCTCTAGAGTGTACACACTGAAGCACGAGCACCCCGGCTACACAACCACTGCTGTATCAACCCGCTACAGTGAGAAGTGTATATTGTTATCCAAGTACCCGATTATATATTTATTAATATGGCAGCTGATGAGTAATGTTTACATTTTAGAAACAATTTTTAACATCCATATGTTAAGCTCACATATTAGTTTAAATAACTTCAGAAAAACATAAAGCAAATTGGTTTTTAATACGTATAATTTACTGACTTTGTACTACAAACTTGTCAATTTGACTGATTTTGCATAATAATTACCTTTTCAGTTATTGTTGATAAGCCTAACGGAACCCTACTAGTAGTTTATATTACTACTAGCAGTATGACGCGGCTTCGCGAAAGAATATACCCGGATACTTCTCTTATTATATCTTCTAAAACATCAAATTTTAAAGCACCATTTATAACTGGCCATTATGTTAGTCCAGTAGTTTCTACGGCGTTTAGCTCTTTGATAATTCTTTCTTGCTTTATAGCTTTGTGTAATAATGAGACCCTGATTTCTTGTGGTCGCCAGACGCATTAAAATATAAATTGTGATCATCTAAATTTGCTACACTGAAAACTTATTGTAGCTACATTCCACATTTCTAAATAACTAACTACGTAAATGACTGAAAGTACTCACGTCTTGGGATCGGCTAAGTTGAGGAGCTCGGTGGGATGGGTAGGGACTCTCCTGATGGTCAACTTCTTGCCGTCGGTGGACCCCATTCCTATGGAGGCCAGGGAGCGCACGGACACCACGTCGGACAGGGGTCGGACATTGTTGGGGTCCGAGAAGGTGAAGGATGCCCAGGACGCGTTGGAGCGAATCTTTCCGAGTTCTTGCGTGCCCCTGAGAGACTTGAGGCTGGGCGACATCCTCACCCCGCGCTCCTGCGAGGTCCTCCACGACTCCGGCTTCCTCCTGCCGGAGCTCATCGCTCGTTTCCTGGGAGGAGTTCTCTTCCCGTCACTGGAGTCGCTGCTCGTACTCCCCACGGTGACTTTCACTTGGGTCCTGCCCTCGCTCTTGCCCACGGGAACGATCACTATCTTCTGCGAGGGCCCGAGGACCGGTCTGTCCTCTCGCCTGTCCGACTCACCCTTGCCGGACCGGACACTACGGGGCGTACTGGGGGACGCGTTCGAGGGCGAGGTGGGCTTCCCGTTCTTCAACTCCGGTGCGATCCTCAGTTGCGTGAGATTCTGAGTGTTTTTGGGCGTCAGCATTGGGGTCTGGTTGGACTCGTGCAGTTTTGTGGCGAAGTCCGATTTCGCCATCGGTGATTCGCTGATCCTCGCGAGACTGGGGTTCTTCAGGACCTTGGGAGAATTGGATCCGCCGCTCTCCAGAGTCTTCAGTGTCCTCGGAGAGTGCTCGACGCCGGGTTTACCGAACACGGAGGGCGGCTTTTCGACTGAGTCTTGGACATTTTTGACGAGCATTTTCGGCGACGAGTCGAGCTTCACGGGGACGATGACTGAGTTGTTGGTGACTGCCATGGTGTAGAGAAGTGTCAAGGTGGGGGAAACGTCACAGAACCATCGTCACGGAGACGTTGAGACGCGCACTGGAACTGCCACCACGCGGACCGACACTGGCTGGAAGGTGAGCTGTGACTGTGACAGTTCGGTAGACCCGAGTTCGAGCGCGGAGTGGGGGTCACCTGGCAGAGCTCAGGCGGGCCGTTGCCAACTCACCTAGCCGCGAGCGGGAATTCCCTCACTTACCTCTCCGCGATACGGCGTCTGTCGTACTTTACCCGGCGAAGATCTTTTCCTTATAATCGGCCCAAGTAGGTACTTCAAGCTGCAAGTAATTAGTCAGCTTCTTATTAAATTCTTCTAAATTAGAAATCCACTTTCTCGAGAAGAATATTTCGTTTTGCAGTAAAAGACATACCACTTTTATTGCGGTGTGCTCAAGTGTTAGCCATAAATGCTTACTACTTAAATGTATTAAGTTATTTGCCTGAGTGAGGCCTTATTATTCGTGGTAGACTTAAGTGTAAAATTAGAAACAGTTATTTTAAGTTAATGTTTTTATACTAAAATTAATTTCAACAAAATAATATCAGCATTACAATATTAACGCATTAATCGTAAAACATAATTATATTATTACTTATATATTGTTATGGTGCATTATTATTGTTATTATTGTTGTTGTTGTTGTTATTGTTATTATAACGTGGTACAAATAAAAGAACAGGTTTAATCTTCTTTTTTTGTTTGATACTTTGTTCCTACTAAAAGTATCATAAATTGATCACGGTGGAATACGAGGGAAAACAAATACAAAACAAGAAGGGCATTACAACATTACTGATGATTTGGAAATACTTTTTACACTACAATCAACGTAAAATAAAACAAAGGGATTTGATATTTTGCATAAACATTCATTTCTACATAGGCAAGATTAAATTCTACGATGGTGCATATATTCCATTGCATTTGGTTGAGTGTTAGAGAAGCCTTACTTTTTATATCAAATTTCAAGAATACATTAAGAGATAAACTGAGAATACTCAGAAACTTTTCTACATAGACAAAGTCCAGTTCAAGGATGGTGCATTTCCATTGCATTTGGTTGAGTGTTAGAGAAGCCTAACTTTTTTATATCAAATTTCAAGAATACATTAAGAGATAAACTGGGAATTTATTCTGAAACTTTTCTACATAGACTAAGTCCAGTTCAAGGATGGTGCATTTCCATTGCATTTGGTTGAGTGTTAGAGAAGCCTAACTTTTTATATCAAATTTCAAGAATACATGAAGAGATAAACTAGGAATTTATTCAGAAACCTTTCTACATAGACTAAGTCCAGTTCAAGGATGGTGCATTTCCATTGCATTTGGTTGAGTGTTAGAGAAGCCTAACTTTTTATATAAATTTCAAGAATACATTAAGAGATAAACTGGGAATTTATTCAGAAACTTTTCTACATGGACTAAGTCCAGTTCAAGGATGGTGCATTTCCATTGCATTTGGTTGAGTGTTAGAGAAGCCTAACTTTTTATATCAAATTTCAAGAATACATTAAGAGATAAACTGGGAATTTATTCAGAAACTGTTCTACGGAGACAAAGTCCAGTTCGACAATGGTGCATATTCTTCCATGGCATTTGGTTGGGTGTTAGCGAAGCCTAACTTTTTGTAGCATATCTCAAGAATACATTAAGAGATAAACTGGGAATTTATTCAGAAACTTTTCTACATAGACTAAGTCCAGTTCAAGGATGGTGCATTTCCATTGCATTTGGTTGAGTGTTAGAGAATCCTAACTTTTTGTAGCACATCTCAAGAATGCATTCAGAGATAGACTGGGAATTTATTCAGAAACTGTTCTACGTAGACAAAGTCCAGTTCGTCAATGGTGCGTATTCTTTTATGGTATTTGGTTGGGTGTTAGCGAAGCCTAAATTTTTGTAGCACATCTCAAGAATACATTAAGAGATAAACTGGGAATTTATTCAGAAACTGTTCTACATAGACAAAGTCCAGTTCGACAATGGTGCATATTCTTCCACTCTATGTAGATAGACAAAGTCCAGTTTTATGATGGGGTACCTCCCATTTGGTCGTGATGACGTCAAAGACAAATTCGTGACTTACTACCAGGGAGATACAGGGAGCAGAATACCCATTACAGTTACTGATCCACGTGTTACATCAACACACAAAGGACACCACCCAGAAACCAGGAAGCCGTCAGACAAATTTGTCATCCCTGAATTCTGCGCGAACTTGGTTGTGTAAACAAAGCAGTCAGTATTGTCTCACGAGAAGGACCAGATTATCTCCTCCTATATTTAGTTTCCTCTCTGGGAGAGCGGGTGGCCGAGCGGTGTAAGACGCCATACGGTGGTTCTCAGTTAACGAAGGTTAACATCCTGCCTGTGATTATTGCATTTTCATCAGTGCCATCGACCTTGTACTGTATCGACTTTCCTCCTTATTCGGTTTGATAAGATTAAAATTTACACTCATTTACGCTCATTTTAAAATTTACACCACGTGGAAAATATTCAAAACACAAAAGTCCGATTTTCTCAAAGAACCATATCAGACTGACGCAACTATTTGTAGTCTACATGTACCAAATTATTGGACGCACAAATTAAAATAAAATGAAACTAATATTAATTGGGGTTTTTTATTTATCCAAAAATGAAAGAAATCAGTGCTAATCAATCGCTAAAAAAACTTATACATTACATTTTTCAAACGGATTTTCTCTTAAAGTTTTAAAAGTTATAAGCAATGTTTGAAATAATTGTGTATAACTATGTTTATAAATTAATGTCAGAAATTTAACAAGATTTTTTGAAAAGCTTGTTAAATGAGAAGTATATATTATATTTTTTTAATTTTGAGCGAGGATTTGACACGAAGAATTTTACGTTTGAATATGTATGTGAATTTGAACGTAACTTCGATTTTGGGTCAAGTAATGCCATTACTTTTGTTGCAGTACTAAAGAATGGCGCTGTTGTCGAAAAGAACTTGAAGTAAATTGATGTCAAACTAACGCAAAGATAACATTGGAAGTAATTAATTTTCATGCGTTGAGCCCATAACCTTTACTTTCCAACATCAATCAGTAGTTGATTAAATGTAATACTTAAGTAATGTAACAAAGCAAGTAGCCTATTTTAAGAAGAGATTGTGACAGGCTAGGATTTTTTTAGTAAAAGATTTTTAGAGGACTGGGAGAGTTTGAAAGCTGATATTCATAGTAATTGTCAGCCATTTTTATAAGTATACCATTTCTTTTTATTTTGGAGGAAGAGTATAATTGAGAGATAGGTGTATTTGCGAATTTGAGTAGTAATTTTGTGCGAGATTTCCCTAAATTTAGTGATTGTGGAGAGATTTAAAATACGTTCAGGCACACACACACACACACACACACACACACACACACACACACACACACACACACACACACACACACACACACACGCGCGCGCGCGCACACACACACGCACACACACACACACACACACACACACACACGCGCGCGCGCGCACACACACGCACACACACACGCACACACACACACACACACACACACACACACACACACACACACACACACACACACACACACACACACACACACACACACACACAATAAAGCGCGGGCGCGCACACGCACACACACACACACACACCTATTGTTTATAGACATGTTTTGTTTCAGCTGGAGCTAGACGTTGCAGGCTAAAGAGATTCTGATTATTCTAAACGTGGTTTGTCAGAGGTGTTGAGGTTATGTTTGCTCATTGTGAGTTTTTACTATTTTTGTGTCATGTAAGTCATAATAGTACTGTATTATTAATCATTAAGTACGTAAATAAGTGGGATGAGTTTTAAAAGTTTGCTCTAGCAATTTATTTAAATGATCTAAAGCCAACAAGATACTTAAATAAATACGGAGTAGGATACGATAAGCGGATCCGGTTTTTACATCGAAATTGACAAACGATATTACTTAATCATAACCATCCATATAACCAATCGATACTGATTAATTATTTTGAACAATTAACTTGATCTATATCAACAGCTGTAAACACTCAAATAATACTCGTAATCGTGTTATTATTATATACGATTACGTGTATATATAACAATAATTATTATTACTATACAAACCCGTAATAATATATAATTACGTGTGTATAATTATAAGCAATTCAATAATTGTGACATAAACCATATGAATTATGGCTCATAATTATTAAATTTATGAGTTTTCCTTGTTTGATCGTTCTCGTTCTGGTTCGTTTATTATTTGTCATTTCTTATTTATTTATGAGTTTCCCTATATTCCTATAAACTCATATTATAATTTAAAACATATGATTGTAATTTAGGACTATAGATACTTTTATATCAATTGATAGTCTAGGATTCGAGATGCGAATATTAGGTATCGATGATTATATTTTTCGATATAAAAACCTGATCCGCTTATCGTACCCTACCCTAAATATGTTCACTCCAAATCAATATTAGCCTACTGATGAAGATACACGTGTTAAGTATAAAACTGAGATTTTTCAAAGACTAAAGAAATGGAGAAATTATCAACAATGTTATGAGTCATATGGCCACCAAGTAGGCCTACTTTAATAAGATAAACATTGAGAGACTAAAATTGTGCAAAGTTTATGAAGAGTGAAGAAGTAAGGTTACCAGTGTTGTTGTTTGAGTAGATAACGTTCCGAGAAATGGACCCCGTCCAGGAAAGTGGCTTATACAAACATTTTGCAAACATTGTAGGGATAGTGTTCAACAACTGGACCGCTATGAAGCTCGCTGTGGAACACGGCATGGCCGGACCTCCAGCTAGCACACGACAGAAGCTCGCTGCTACAGTCGAGACTGCAGCTGAACTTCTGTATTCAGGAACAGCGGACTGGGGCGAGTTGTCCGACTTCCTGGCTGAGACGATGGACTCCGAGTTCTCCACGGTGCTGGAGGACGGCTCCAGCGATAGTGTCGCATCACACCTCTGTCAACTGTACAGAATGTTCTCCTCTGGAGATGTACAGAGCTTGGTGCTAGCCCTGGAGCCTCTACCTTGTAAATCACCGATACATCTAGGTCCACAACCCGAGCTACGACCCTCGCCTGAGCGAGAAGAACAGAAGGAATCACCCCCTCAAGAACCCCAAGAAGAAGGTTGGACATTAGTCAAGAAAAAGTAGTCTTAGCTTGTATATATTTTTAAAAAAATATTAAAAAGTTATTTCTTGACAACAAAAGTTTACACAATGTATTACATTAATTGATATAATCATACTAATTTAATGGTTTCATTGATTTATTGCTTGTCTCTTCAAGTTATCCAGTACTTTTTCGTGTTACTTCGGAGTATTTTTTTGTTTGTTTTCCTGATAAGTTCCCATATGTGCAAAATGTCAGGAGTTATAGACATTGACAGAGTTTAAGATGATACTATTTTTAAAAACTCATTGAACCTTTGTAATTAATTGTGAAAGAATTTGGAATTTTTATTAAATAGTTTATTCATAAAATGGAATAAAATAATGTTTTTCAAAATGTGTAAACGTTCTTCATGAATAAATAAATGAATATCAGTTGCTTCATATTCTATTCATTAATTAAAACATATTTTTGAAATATGAAAAACAAATTAAATCCGTTACTGATTATTAGCAAAAGTAAAAACTTTGGTGTGTTTTATTACAGCATGTTTATTCAACACGTGTTGTATAAACAAGCATGACACTGAATAATGAATGTTCTCTAGTTGAACATTAATGAAGGGTTTAACCAATCTTAAATTAGACATTAATGTTGTCTTCTGCAAATGTATCCATAGTTATACAACCATTTGGAACCTCTTTGGGGAGGGGTTAATTAATTTTCAAGCATTATATAACAGAACAAGAGACTGATTTTAATAGAGAAACAACTTTGAGTGAATATTAAAAAATCTGAATTACTGTGTATAAACTGGCTTAATGTAATATATGGGGCCATTCAATTGTGAATACAGAAAAGTGCAGTGACTCGAGTTCATTATATTATGCATGCTTCGTGTAAGTGATTTTAATAATTAGTATCAATTTTGAGTCAGATATTTAATATAAGAACATAGGAACTTATAATAAGATGTTTAATATTAATGACAGTTAGATCAATTAATAATGATGTTCTTTAACGGATTATGTCAATAGTATTTCGGTATTCAAGTTTAATATTTGTTTCTGAGGATTGAACAATTTTAAATTTTCACACACAAATTAATATTTTTAGTTTTATTTCCAAATTACTGAAAGTTTTCAGTAATGATGTCAGTTGTTTCATTTGTGGAAGTCTGGTTTGTTGAAAAACTGACTTAACTATTATTTCTAATTGTAATTTAACTGCATATGCTGTATAAGGAATAATACGGTACAATACATCAATCTGCCTCGTATTGCCTCAGTAAAGGCTATTTGTTTCAATAAGCTAAGTACCACCCTCAAAGAAATTTCAAATTTAAAGTAATCCTTTCCTATGAAAACATTATGTGCATTGGTAAAACCATTATAATAATACTTTATTTTGGTGTTCTTTTTTAAAATTTTCTTATTATAAAATTAGAATAAAAATATGAATTATACAAAATATTGATCTACAGGTTAATAGTAATTTAAAATATTTGGATTTGTACTAAGTTCTTTATGCAGAGGAAACTCTAGTGGTGTAATCTTGCGGCCAAACAGAGAACTAACTTCAGAATCTGCCGGTATCCAGAGCTGTCACTCTGCCATCTAGCGGCGCTGACTGTAACTATCTATGCAGCCAAGTCTAAAAATAGTACACATTTAAAATGAGGTAGATTTAATGGTGCGTTGTAGATCTTGTGAGTTGAGGACAGATAACACAATATCCTAGTGGACATTCTGTGAGTGATTACTCCTTTATTCGTATATCTGTTCAGAGGCGAAATGAGAGCCAAGTTTTCCTTTCTTATATATAACCTCACTTACAATTATACATTACAATAGTTGACAATATATTACACTCTTTTGGTATGACCCATTTTCAAAAGTTATCTATAGTGATTATTATTAACAAATGTAACAAAATGGGTGTTTTTAACCATTAATATCATCCAGTCTTACTCACTCCCTGTATACAGCAGACCCTACTCACCGACAGTGCCTGTTGGATGTTATAATACAAAAAAAATATTCCCCTGTTTGGAGACTGGTGACCGAATCCCCACGAGCCAAGGTCGAGCTAACTTTTGTAGGCTAAGGTGCTGACCGTCTTTTATTTACACTATATGTTACCTTTGGGAGCATGCTTATTATACAATCAATACTCATACTGAAGAGTCCAGTGTTGATGGTGCATGTCACTTAGGACTTGGCTGAGCGTTAGCGAATATTTTTACATTGTTTTTATTGGTGAACGTGATGGCAACGAGAAAATAGCTGAATAAATCAATTTCCAAACAGATTTCACTCATATGAGGCTTTACATGTGACACATTAACGCGTATAGCCTAATTAGCCGAGCATACAACACCAGGTGTGTAGTCTAGTCTTGTATTATTAAGTGAATGTACCATGTGAATTAAAGACTGCATCTGTAGATGTTACATTTGCATGAAACTTTATTTCTTCATAGTCAAGAATTACTTCAAGGGTGGTACATGTCCAATCGTGGAATTAGGCTGAGCGTCATTAAAGTCAACCATTCAGCAGACTGACACAATTTCTGCTTTCTTTTCCGGGGATCCGAGAGACATCTTGATAATGAAATGATCTATATATAGACTTGAGATGTTGCATGTAACATCGGCGAACCACAGCACGTGTTTTGGATACTCCTACCTTGATGTTATTTGATCGAAAGCGCAGTCTAAATTATTTCAGCTTTAAATTACTTCATATTATGGTACTAAACTGTTTGAAGTTGAGAATCCCTTATACCACATAAGGCAAGGTACATTCGTGACTGTTCGCCTACCTTACTCTTTCGATCGCTCATTTTACACTATGGTACGATAATCTTAATATGGTTTAAAATCATGAATATTAGCCATTTCTGTTACAAATTACCACACCAATGTTGTACATATCTCTGAATTACCATCGTGGCCACTGCCTCTAACAGAATCCAGCTTCTTCCACCATAGCAATCTTTGCAGTCCGATAGAATTTCGCTAATTTAGACCGTTTAGTCCAATGTTCTCGAGTCGAGGAGAGTAAAAAAGATGTTTGACGGCGTTTCCGTCTTTTTACTGCAGAGGGTGCAACGAGAGTCAACTCTGAGGTTAATCCTATTCAAATGAGTATTTAAGAAGTAGGCTTTAAACTATTTATACTATATTTCTAATTTTATGTACGAGGACTGTGTGTTGTTACTTACAACATGGGTACTTTCAAACCATTATACCAACCACAAATTAAGATTGTTTTTAAAATCGAAATTATATTACGAGCATTATTTTACTGCTAACGTTGTAATTTATGTTGTAATAAATTGTCGTACAGATTTTATTACAAACTATAACACTCTGTACAGTTTATATTAAGACACGCCTTCCTTCCCTCACAATATTTATTTCAAAAACAGGAGTGGCGGCGTGAGGGGTGGGGGCGAGCAGTGGTCAGTCGAAGTGGTCACAGCGATACCTCCTCACCGCCCACTAGAGTGACCACGCCATTCATTTCCGTCAATGGGCTGCGCGTGTGCGTGTGCGGGTGTGGGGGGCGCGCCGCTCCGGACCTAGAACTCGGCAGGCGGTATCAGGAGCACAGAAGTGAGCAGCACCAGCCGGCCTAGTCTCTCTCAACAGCTGTTCACACTGCACTCTGCCAGGTCGATAGCCCGCCAGCCCGCCAAGCCGCATTCATTAATGTCGTTCAACTTCTTCAACCGCCATTACATTAGAGATGGGCTAAATCAGAACGAACCTGTAACCGTTACTTCTGATACCGTTTCTCGGCGATATTGAGTACAAATACTAGTTACTTGAAATCAGTATTTAAGTACTGGTAACGTTTTAAATACCAGATACTTGAAATCACTATCGAACACACAGTTTGATGTAATTCTGTATATAAATGTAAGTACTAGTATTCAAAAGTACTACGCAATTATGTAAAAAATGAATAAATATATTTTATTATTATTAAAAAGTTTATACTTTTTGATATGTGATTAATGAATTTTACGATAAATTGAACTTCTGCTTCTTTGAATAGAGTCAAATGGGCTGTTACACTGGGTATTCTTTAAGGTTATGAACATAATATTCTATTTTATAAGTAATTTAAATTTCTTTGGTGCATTTTTTGGTACATTAACACAGATTTGTATTACTAAAAATTAAATAAACTCTCATTTTAACTAAAAGCATAAAATACTGAATAATAATTTATATAATTAAACGCTTTTAATTCAATGTGGCCTCGAGGTGTTAGTGTTCGAAAATATAACCCTCTTCGTAGAACAGTAAGTTATAATAAACCTTTTTAGGCCTACCCCAGCAAGTGGGCCTAGTAAACTCATAGACGTATTGGATCAAAACCTATCTACAAATATTAAGGGTCCTAGGCCAAGTATAAGTGTATGTACCTTCAATGTACAATCAATCATTGCGCAATAAATTATTTGAACTTGAGGCTATATTGGCTCTCAAACAAACCGATGTTATTTGTATTAATGAGCACTGGTTAGTTAAAGATGAAATATCCTTGTATATTCCTGAGGGATTTGAACTGGCCGGGTACTTTTGCCGAGAATCTGGTTTTGGTGGTTCGTCAATTTATGTCAAGAAAGAAATAAGTTATGAAATGATTGATGTTTCCCGCTATAGTCAAAGTGCAATATGTGAAGCAACTGCCATTAGACTAAGTAAACTGAATGCAGTAGTTATATGTGTGTATCGCACGCCAGACTCTAATTTTGGACTGTTTATTTTTAACCTAGAATGTTAACTTGCTTATGTTACTAAGGGTCCAAAAGATTTTAAACATATAATACTGGCTGGTGATTTTAATGTTGATATATTGAAAGCTAGTGACTCTGAAACTCTTGATTTTTTAAATCTTTTAAGATCCTTTAATTTGTACTGTACAAATAATGTACCAACTAGGTTTAAGTCTTGCCTTGACAATATAGCTACTAATTTAGCTGCATAAAACCTAGATATAGTTTTATTGAACCAAGGAGTAATATCTGATCACGCAGGTATTTGGGTTAGCCTTTATCTGGCCAATGAACATAGCCATAGTCGGGATGGCAGTACTATTAGGCCTAAGCCCAATGACATGAAAGTTGGCCAAAAACGTCTCATGTCACAAGATAGGTTAGGTAATCTAGTTGAATGTTTAAGTAATTCTGACTGGAATTGTGTGTATCACAAAGATGTAAATATTGCTGTAAATAGTTTTTTAAATATTTTAACCATGCATTTTAATATTAGTTGCCCAAAGATATCTGTGATACCTAGATCTAAGAAATGCGATGTAATAAACTGGTTTACGCCAGAATTACTAGATAGGAGAATGCAACTTCTAGCTCTATATGATAAATGGAGGATTACTCGGAACCAAGATGATCACATACTTTACAATAGTTTTAAAAAACTCTATAAGCAGGAAATCATGAAGGCTAAAGTAGCTGCCAACAATAGATATATCAGTAATTCCAATAACCAATGCAAAGCTGCATGGTTTGTTGCTAAAAGAGAATGTAATCTTAATTGCTCAACAAAACGCAGTATACCAATCTCACCTGGCCAATTGAACTCTTACTTTGTTAATTTGTCTATTGACAGTAATTATAAACAGGATGAGGTCATTGATGTAAATGACTCAGTGTACTCTGACTTGCTATCAAATTCTACTAGGCCTAATGCTGATAATGTATTTAAATGGAAGTTGGTGGATGAAGGAATGGTAAAGTGTGTTGTCAATAAAATGAGTGGCTCACATAGTGAGGATGTGTATGGTTTGTCCTATTTTTTGCTTAAAAATATAATTAATGTTATATTGTTACCACTTACTTATCTGGTAAATTTAGTTGTTACTGTAGGATATTTTCCAGACTGCCTAAAGATGTCTAAAGTTACACCTATGTTTAAGAAAGGAGATATGAACTGTTCTGAAAATTATCGGCCGATCACAATTGTCCCAATTTTAAGTAAGGTAATCGAGTCTTGCCTGGTGGCACAGCTGTATGAATACCAACAATTTGTTGTATCCTTTTCAATTTGGCTTTAGGCCTAAACATACAACCGTGGATGCAGTTGAGAAAATTGTAGACTATATTTTAAACAGCTTTGGGGACAAGCTGGTGGTTGGTACTAGCCTATTAGACCTAAGTAAGGCTTTTGACAATGTTTCTCATGTTATGTTATGTCAAAAACTTAAACATTATGGTGTTGTAAATGAAGAACTGTCAGTAATAGAAAGTTATCTTAAGAATAGGAAACAAATGGTTGCTGTTAAAAACGAGTGCTCAGAATATCTTGATGTTTATGCAGGTGTTCCGCAGGGCTCTGTCCTTGGTCCTTTTCTTTTTTTGGTGTTTGTGAATGACTTTAGTTATAATGTGTCAGCTTTCTCTATACTGTATGCTGATGACACCACGTTGATCCAAAATGATGTAAATATTCCAAATGTACAAGCAAAACTGAATGAAACTCTCATACAGGCAAAAATATGGTATTTCTCTAACAAATTGTTTATAAATGATGATAAAACAGAACACATCATATTCTCTTTGAAACATCACCTTAACTTGGATGATAGTATGTTTAAGCCGGTAAAGCTGCTCGGCATATATCTAGACAGTAAGCTCTGTTGGGAGGAACATGTCAGTAACTTATGTAAAAAATTGGCAAGAGTGACCTGTCTCTTAAGAAAATTAAAAACTTGTGTAAGTTCAGAAGTACTAGTTATGTGCTATTTTGGATTGTTCCATACTCATCTAATTTATGGAATTAGACTCTGGGGAAATTCAGCCTCTGCCAAAAAAGCCTTTGTATGGCAAAAAAAGCGATAAGAGCAATTACTGGATTGTTTTCAATGGAGTCATGCAGAAAGGTTTTCCCAAATCTTAACATTATGACTCTAGCTAGTGCATATATTTACTGTAACCTATTCTATGTAAAAAATAATATAGATGATTTTAAAGAAAATTCCTTAGTTCATAGTTACAACACAAGGCAAAAAGAAAATTTGTTTAAACCTAGCATTATTATAAGAGCTATAAATATCATCAACTATTATTATTCAACAAGTTGCCAAATTCTGTAAAATCTCTACCACCTAAGAAATTTAGTATTATGGTTAGCAAGTGGCTTAAGATCAAAGCCTTCTATACTGTTGAAGAGTACTTGAATTGTAGTGACATGTGTGATATTATCATACGGACTAGTTAAGAGTTTTTATTTCATTATTGGGGCTTGATTGACGATGCCTATTGTACTGTTTTTTGTATTTAATGGCAAATAAATCTCTTGATTCTTGATTCTTATATAATCTGTTTAGTTTTCTTTGAAAAATATATTTATTACTCAATAACTAATTCTAGAAGATCACACTGACACCGGGGTTGATAAGTGATTTAGATTGTGAAGTAGCAATATTTTGCAGTTGGAGCGTTATGATCGTGGTATTTATTTTGTATCTGTCAGCCTCGAATCAGTAGGCTACTTCAGTAGTCGGTACCAGTGAGGATATAAGTACTTCAGGACTAGAAAAGTACACAGTTCGAGAAAATATCTGTATCTTGTAACCATATGGAGTACTAGATACAAAGTATCTGTCATCAGTACTTTTGGTTCTCAGTAACCGTTACAGAAAAGTAACCGTTACAAAGTACTGATTACTGAAATACCGCCTCACCTCTACATTACATTTCGTTAGTTGCGTACCTCAAGAGAAATTTAATTTGATAAAGTGAATAAATAAAACCAACGAATTAAAACACACTGAGTGATTAATCACAAACGGAAAATAGCCTATCTCATGAAGGATGTGCATCCACATCCTTTGTTAATCTACATCCAAATAGATTTGTTAATCTATTGACAAATATAAATTCGTGCCAAATTATTTATTGGACAAATTGAATACATAGATATCAGAAGAATACACATTGTAAAGCCTAGACACCAGGTTGTCCTACATTTGGAACAACAATTTCCGGCGGTACAGTATAACAATTGTCCAGTTACTATCAAGCGATCCAGTTACTAAACTGCAGATAAGATAAAGAAACGACGACGTCACGTGACAAGGTGACACAACATGTTCTGTAATCTAGAATAAGGGATAATATGATATAGTGACCAAATTCTGTATAGTCCAAATATATTTTGTGTGTTTTCTATCAATCCTGAAAGATAATTTAACCAATATAACCAAATTTATGCTCCGACTTCCAGTTCAAACCGTACTGGTGAAAAGGGCAGTTTAAGTGAGGCCGAACTTATTAAAAACTTACCAGACCGTTTTATAAAGCCCGGGACGAAATATGCTGATTTTTACGCGGTTAAAACTTGTTCCATAAAAGAGAATTTTGAGTAAAATAAAATGCCATGATTTTAAACTTGGGTGCTCTGTTTAAAAGTTCCTTATTCGTTATATTATTGTAACTAATAATGTTGTAACACGTGTTACAGCACGTTTTTACACTTCATCGTATTAAATTGTCGATGTCAACTCTTTAAATTATAAAAGAGAAAATACATGTAAAGTTTTTAAATCATCCGCATATATCAGTATGTTACTGTTTTTTACACATTTATTGTTATGTTCATCATTAAGTTGTGTAACAAAGCTTTACAACAAAATATTTTCAATTTACAGAGGTTTTTCTACAATTTAGTAATTCCTTAATAATTAATACTTAATAAGACTATAACCTTATCGATGTCTTAATCATATACAATCTAGAAAATTTATGTGTTTAGTTATTTATATATATTATGTTCTCATAAATTCGTCCACCACGTGAGCGATCTGGAAAATAAAAACTGTTAATAATTATAATAGTTATAATTTGATATATTCTGAGTTCTACTTGTTATGGAATGTTCTAAATGCTTTTTTAGTTGAGATCTAGGGATTTGATTATATCGTGATTTACATTTAAATTTGAATTCAATATTGTTTCCAAATCTACACGGCAAGGTCAGAAAATTCTCTAAATCGGAATTCCATGACACTTTCAGCTGCAGTTTTTGTAATTATTACAACACCCCAATACAGAGTGCAGTATAATAGTACCGTACTGTAACTGAGGATAGGCTACATACAGTACAACCACAATACACTTGTGCTATATTTACTTAGCTTTCTCAATGTCAATTTGTGTGTTAGAAGAAACTCATGATAAAAACTAGCAATCATCAATATGCGTCATTACAAAACCATATACCAAATCTTTCAATATTAAATTAAATAATAAGATAAATTTAATCAAATATGCTTAGGTGTTGAGTTTTCCATTTGCCTTAAATGTTAATATGTAAATTTTACATTTTAAACAAAACTCTACTCACCAGAATATCTTGTTGAATTGGCTCATCTAGTTTCAAACGCAGATAGAAAATATATTTTCAATTTTCAGGTCACGATATTTTCTTGTTTGCCATTACGATCTACACGATTAAAGCCTAACATATTTAAAACCTAGGATATTTTCTTCGTGTAAATGGTGTCAAAAAGTCGGGTCTGGTTGCAAATCCAGATACGTCACTTAAGTATTCATATCACTTGTACATAATATGTGTAGTACTGATTTTGGAATATATATGTGGGAAATCGTGAACCTCTTTAATCAGTTTAAATTTCTGGAAAGTTAATTAAACGCAAACTCAATACGTCAATAAATCGCTCAATCAAAACATTTTTTTTTTCATTTTAATATATTTTTAAAATATGCATTAAAATGTAGTATATGAAATTTTTGTGTATCGCCGAAAATTCAGGGATAACATTGAAACCTTGAAATGAATCTCCCTGTCTCAAATAATTGTGATATTTAAAAATAAAAATTGTCCACCACTCTTTAAATTAATATGGAACAAATTGCTATTTTTAATATCCATGCAGTTTATTCTTAACTACTCTAAGATTGTGTAGCCTATACTGCCGCCGAGCAATAGGCCTACATCTACTCGCCGTTCTGTTCTCTAAGAGAAGCGTCCCAGACTGAATTATGAATGGAAAGTGGGATAAGGATGAATGAAAGAATGATGGTTGAACCAATTATTAATAGTATATGCATAGACAGGACCAATATTGTGTTTTATTAACATTGGATAGGCTCTATATCTTATTAAGACTAAGTGAGTGTGTAGGGGAAATGTAGTCTGTATTCGTAATTAGTGTATTAAACAATCAGATGTTGTAATAGGACTGCTACGCCGTGGTATTTAAATTAAAATTAAACTTCTGTCCTTGAGTTTTATAAAGTTAAAATAAAGTAATAATGCAGCTAGACAAATTAATTGTTCAATGTACAGTTTCAGTAGTGTGTTAATGAGTTATGTTTGTTGGTAAGAACGTTCAAGGCTGCTCTAAGCTTGGCCGTTGGCGGTTATCGCTGCCCCTCCCCCCCCCCTCCTGAACCACCCCTCTGAGCCGAAAAAGCCGCGAACGAGCCACGCTCCCCAGTTTTCTACAGCATTCTGGCCCCTGGATACATAAACATTGCTCGGTATGAATTATAATGTCCACGTCATAATATGACTGACGTGCCCCTCCCCCTCCCCGTTTCAGACTATACTCCCCTTCCGTGTTACGAAAGGAAGGTGCACGCATACACTTATGTGAGTTAATTATCCATTTTCTTCCCTGACTTGGTTGTAAAAAGTCAATTCAAATTAAACATGTAATGTCTACATTTATTTACTTTGTAATAAATCATTGACATAATTAAATAGATAATTGGGAAATGTAATTTAGTTAATTACCAAATGTGACCTGCTTTAATATTAAAACTCTGCCTGTCTCTGTAATAGGAGAACACTACAATAAATCATAGTATTGAGGTTATGTTGACCCAGTTAAAGATAGGCTAATAAGTATATTGACCGTTTATTATCACGTGGTCAAATCAGCTGATAGGATGGTGGGAGGGGGAGCTGTCAAAACGTTACCAGACGTCACAGTTCCATCAAGCCTCACGGTAGGTATCAGGGGGGCAGAGACTAGCAGCGTATCGAGTCCGTGCTTGTGTACGTTTGGTGTGTTGTGTCGGCAAGATACCGTCTGCTCTTCGTCCTCCTCCCCCTCCCGCCTACCTGCACACAGCGTGCAGTGGAAGTCAGTCGCACATTATAACTCTAGAATAAACTACGACCAGTGCAATAAATGGGGCTACTTGTCATTGATAAATCATATGAAACTAATTTACTACACGTATGATATTTAGTTACACAGACGACTGCAAGTAATGCAACTACACTGTCAAGAAATTTCAAATACCAATGCATTAGTAAATGTATAAAACTACTTAACAAGTTGTTTTTTGTCCTTAAGAGTATGATATGATACAATGTACTGCTTGAGTAGGCCTACCCTAAACAATGTGGCAACTTGTGCTTTTTATGTACAGTACAAAGATGATCCATTTATGCAATTCTATAATTCATAAACGGTTGACCCAAAAGTTATTTACATTTTTTATGGATTATTCTTTATATTTCAGTTTTTACAATATTAAAATAATATAGGTAGTAAAAGTGAATTATTTTTAAGTAGATTTAAAATTACAAACATATCATCAAATTACTCAATATTTGATGTTTTCTAATTTATAATAAATATGTGTACTATATGTTTATTTTCCTATTTGACACACCTTATACATGGTTTTACGTAATAAAACTCGCGTGTTACGTAGTTTTGTATCAGTCAGTACCAAAGCTAATAAATGTTACCTGTTTTACTAAAGGTTCTTATACAATAGCCTATGGAAAAAATTGGGCCTTCCAAATATTGTAAGCTTGTAAGTTAATTTTCCAATAACAGTCCAGATGCTAGGTGTTCAGTTGTTCAAATAAAAACTCTATAATGTATGTGTATTTTCGTCCTAATAAAACGTTTTAGTTGAGATTGAAATACTCAAAATGCCAATTCACTTCTTCAATTCTGTGAGTCAGAAGCATTATATGGAGTTTACGGATCACCCTGTAGACATAGTGTGTGGGATTTGTCGTAATGACACAACATAGTAGGCTAGGTTAGACCACCAGATAGCGTAGCGGTCTGTTCCACATTTGGGGGCACGTTGAGTATTTAGCATTTTACAGCAGAATATAAGCGACGGAAGTAGATACATTTTGACTGAATTAGTCTTCGCTTACGTACGCACATATTTTCATGATCGTTGTAAAAATCAATATTACAAATAGAACCGGAAACATCGCAGACCGCAAATAAACGTTACGGCTAAGTTTTATTCCAAAACCCACAACTTGGTCAGGACAACAAAACAAACCCAACTGTAAAACCGTAGGTAAATTAGAGCGGAAGTGAATTTAATCGGTCGTATCTGACTCTTTTGGACCGCAGTAACTTTTCAGTCCTACGTAAGTTATATATTTTCTTTGTCGAGAATAAAAAGCAGACTGTCACTATGGTAGGCTACTCGAAAAATCTTAGACAGAAAGTAAATGAACAAAGCAGAAAGTAGACCCTTTTTAATTGAAGTTGATTGATATATTCTTGATCGAGGGCTCAAGTCAAACTCAACTATGGCTCTTGAAATATTTTAGGTAAAAAATTAACTAAAACAGACGGAAGTTAACACTTTTTGACCAAATTAGGTTTTCGAGACTTATATGTAAATATTAATTCATACAACAAAACCTAAAATAGAAACAGTAAAAATTTTATTTACGTTTTGAATATCTCAGCCATGGATACTGAAATAATATGTACCTGATATGACTACTTTTGTTTAAAAATATTGGTAAGCCTCCATCATACTATATCATAAATACTTTTACTAGGAAAGCTATGACCTTCGATTTTGATAATTGCGTGTGAAGCCACGGATAACTGCTAGTAATTAATATAATTCATCTTGTAATCTAATTAATATCAATATTTTGTTGTACACCCTTGGCTGCAACATTAGGCCTACTGTGCTCTCAAAACAAAGTCTAAAATACTCAGTCATCCATCAAGTGCGTTAATTAATACATTTTTATTTTTACTATTTCTTGTCGAAATTTAATCTTTTAAAACTTCTGTTGACAACATGACAACAAAACACAGATGAATTATGTACTTAGTAACCCTGTCACTTTTGTTATTAGTTAGTATAACGTATGCTACTGTAATTTCATGGTAAAGCATAAACCATTACTGTGTTATTTATGTTTCAGTCCCTATACACTACACACTTTAAATATAGTAAGTTAAATTAAAGAAATATTATTTTAGAATATTAAGAAGTGCTAATTGAACTCAATAAGCAATGCTGATTACTGCAGTAAAACTTTAGCATTTATCTATTATTATCAGTTTTAATTTAAAATTATTTTGTACAGTTGACAGTTGGCAGACATGAACATGATGGCTGGCCACATGTGACGTAGCACCTGGTCACGTGTGACGTAGCACCTGGGCACACTTGTGACGTAGTACCTAGTCACATGTGACGTAGCACCTGGTCACATTTGTGACGTAGCACCTGGTCACATGCAGCGCCCGCTACTTCTCGGCACTTCAATAGTATTTAAATTTAAAAAGTAACGCAAATTTCATTAAGCTAATTAGAAACAGAATCGAAAGAAACAACCAGAGGCAGAATGTCGATATTCTTCTTCATTCCAAAGATAACTAGTTATACATAGTAATTAATTACAAAGTATCGATGTATTAATTCATTATAAAATTACAGCATTATACTTAATATTACAAATTACAAATGGTTAATAAGCAAAATTTAATCTGTGATATTTCAGTTACTATACCAATTCATAGCCAGGAATTATTTTGGAAATACTTGGTTCTTAGTAAGTTAAACTCGATTACTTTCCAAAAACAAAATTAGAAAAATAAATATTGTGCATATTGATTTGAGGTGTATCAAATAACAAACATTAATACACTCGTACACATTTATAGTTGCAACATGCCTGTAGCTATGTCCTATAGGATAGAACAAAGTCAGAGGCTACACACAACTTTACAATGTATGCCTGTAGCAAAGTCCTGTAGGATAACGCAAAGTAGTTGCCACATTATTGTTATCCTTAGTCGTATATGAATGAATGCCTCCAAATAGGGGTTAATGTTAAATATGAATTCCTCAACTTATAGCTTGTAAGACTTATTAGCAAAGACGAAAATGGAAATGAATTACTAGATTAAAATGAAATTAACGTATCCATTTACTTCTGAAGATTTATATAGTATTTAAAAAATCGTTATAATATAAATAAAGGGTGTTCTAGTCGGAAAATTAAATGTATATCTGAATAATAGTTCTGATATAGTCACCACGCTCGCCACGCATGCCAACCCGCCATTATACTTGAGTTACTCGAGTTTTGTTTTACCATCTTTTACTAGTCTAAGACCTGCACTTAGGACATCTACACCTCCCATACTTTATTGACTTTCAATCTCTGACGCCTCTGCAAACATGAGTTCGATTGGTGTGCTCCTGTTCTCTGATGTCCTTTGGGCTCAAGAGATAAGCTCCTACGACATTTATTTTGGTTTTTTCCATTAATTTTTACATTCTCTTACTTTAGAGCTAGGAGTTTGAAACTTTTTAGCTTACCTGGAGATAAACTATAGTAGCTACTCCACTAGTGCCCTACTAGAGCCAATCTCGGCACCCAACCGAGCAATTTTCCTCTTTGTAAGTTCCATTAGAGCAGTCCTCCATTCCCATACTACCTCTGAGATAAAGGATCGGATTGAGTGACTTTTCAATCGTAGGTGATGACATTTTTTCATAAAATCTGAAAGAACAAGTTCCTTAAATGCCTACTTTGTTTCAAAATTATAACAGGACTCCTTCCTGTTACATAACAAATGTTCTCACTAAAACAGCTGACAGACCCGGACTTAAGTGTTGTTACTGAAATCTCTTGAGCTATTCAATAGAAGACATCATGGATTGTTGCACAGAAGTTAGATTGGGAGTATATTTCAATGCCTATCACTTAGGCTATGCCATTCAGATAAGATAAGCCTATGTTGTAATATATATATATATCCTTGTCATTGAACAAGAAATTGTGTACGAAGCCGCGGGTAGCTGAAGCCTAATATTTCATACTATTTTTACTTATTTGTTATTATTTTACATTACGTAATTTTTGTAAACTTAATATTACGGTTTTAAATGGCTATAGCGTAATTTTTAAAAGCAAAAAATTATTTACATTTATTTCAAATTCAAATCCCACTAATACATTCATGCATACAAAATTTACACGAAGCTGTATTTTTGTGTTATCGGTTTTTTTTTTCAAAATACCGCAAAACACAGTTGACCACCATGGTCACCACAAAATGTGGATGTCTTGACGTAACGCTTATTAGTCAGAAGTATTATCATTGAAGTTGTATGAAAGGCAAATTTGAATAAAATACACCATTACTATTCATAAAATGTATAAATACGATTCAAGTTATTGTTCGTTTATATTGTAAAACGATACCACTTTGAATTATTGGAATAATAAAATTAACCGTTTACAAATATAATATTTATTTTAAATTGTTTATTTAGAACCAGTGTGGCATCATTTACTAAAATTTAATTACCTTAACACATTATTGTAAGAATTAAAATTATGGTATACAGAGGGTTCCATTGAGTAGCCTATATTAAAAATATGTAACAATGAGACATTGCTAGGATTCAAAATCCAAATGAACTATCGTGATCGTTACGGGATTAAAACAACAATGTTTTAGCTGCGAGAGAATCAGTATATTGTTAGCAGAGAGCGTGTTTACCAAAGTGTAGAAAACGGTAAAATAATAAATATGAATGTACAGTAGTCTACAATTTAAATTAGCATCACTGTTGTCAACCTTTTCAATTGCGTTTTATGGAGCTTATTGTACGCCCGTGGCTCTGGTAACGCAATGCCGATCATAAATCAGCTGCCTATCACAAAACTAATGAGCCGCAGACCACAGCCTGACCGATCACACTGACGTTTGAGCGCGAACAGCTGCGGCGGAGAAGGCAGCTGACAACTTCTGCCGCCCTGATACAAAGACCGCCAATTCCTTGTGGACTGCGGCATGACCGTGGCTCGCCGCACGTCGCATTGACAACACTACCATCACTGGACTGGCAACGTGTGAATGTGACGACCACCAAGTGATAAAATTAATCGAAGTTACATGATTGAACCATTCGGTTGTTACGAACAATCAGGTCACTCGACTGTTGATACTTTGGTTGTCCTCAATTCGTCATCGTTGCCGTGATTGACGCCAAAGTAATTCGCTTTGTACAGTTTTTCCACCCACCAAATTGTTATTTATTACCAAGTTGTTTTTTTCTACGTTAATTAGTTTTGCCATTATTACAACCTTTCTTATTTATCTCGTGTATTAATATTGCTAATCCTTAAGCATTGGACTAATTTAATTTACTAGCTAGTGGCAGGGTTAATTCTAATTGAATGAATTAGTGTAATCAGATGTGAAGATTTACTATCTCCACAAAAGGTTAAAATGCATTTACAATTGCTTACTACTCGAATTAAAATAACTTACAAATTGTTAACCAACTAATGTGATTTTGTTGAACTTACAGGCTATAACTTGTTGAAGTAGTAGGCTAATTAGTTTTTAGTTACGAGTCAACCAATAACCTATCATACCGAATATAAGTTTTAACTACTTGAATATTGGAACTTGTATGATTAATTTTGCAGTTCATCTAAAATCATAATTAAACAATAATATATTCTTCGGTAGTTCTGACCAGTTGTTGAGCCAACTTAATTTATTTTGTATTATAATATGACGACATTACATTATACAGTGCCGCATTTCCCTATAGGCCCACTAGGCCCAGGCCTAGGGCGCAAAATTTTAGGGGGCGCATAAATTTTAAAGTACACAAAAGAAAAAAGTTGCGGCGGCGGGTGGTGTTGGCGCTCGGCGGGGCGGGTGGCCAAGGTCAACTAGGTCCGGGGTGCGACGTTGACTCATTCATTGGTTTATTGCTTTTATTTATTCAAAACACTCCTATATATATATATATATATATATATATATATATATATATATATATATATATATATATACTATTGTAATTATCTTTCATCAAAATTACGTAATTAAGAAATTTACTGGATTTCTACGTCAGTGTAATCAGAGTCCTCTGGGGGGGGGGGGGGGGGGGCGCTCTTTGGTCTGTAGGCCTAGGGGCGCCGAATTTGTAAATGCGGCCCTGACATTATATATTACATTATATTTCTTAAAGTAATAGTTTTTATCCCTCCAACTGACAGTAATAAACTCAAAGAATGATGCATTGGTAATTGTCATTGTGCAGCTTATTCTTCACATATTTAAACAAAATATACGCTAAATGGTAAGGAATAAGTGTTTTATGTGTGTACTGTATGTATATAGAATAAAAATATCAAATGGTGTCAAGACTTGGGACCATTGGACATTTTTATTCAGAAATGAATCACCAATAATGTTCATACGTGCAAAGTAACCCAGTGTTAAAAATGTTGTAGTATCTGAGTGATTCAAATGCGTTATTGAACACATTTTGTAAACTAAAAGCTACTTCAAAAACAGTATTTACATTTCTATTACATAGAAAATTGAGTTATTTATTATATTCCTTTTCAGTTAGATAAACTTGGTTGCTTTAAAATTTAATTAGACAATTTGATTATTTTTATATGATTTTTATTTTTTATAAAATTATAAATTATGATACAATTTGAAACTAATTTACTATTTTTCTAATCAATTACAAAAATGAAATTTTTTGACTGACCTCATCTGACGTTTTACTAAACAGCTGATTCAAACACTGTGTGCAGTGAAATATCAGACAGGTTTACCAACTATCCATACAATACCGCTATTAGCTTTAAGCAGTTAGTCTCCCAAGTCTCCCAACTTCGCCTGGTAAAATAAGATATCTTTACTTTACTTTATCCGAATGGCAGTATACAAATTCCCTTCACACAACCATACAAAACAGGTTTTAATGAATTATTTGATGAAAACCACATAAAACATATGGTATTTTTGATATCAGTAGATAATCTTTAAAATAATTTAAAATAGGTTGTTGCACTAAACAAAATTTAATTGAACCCTACACCTGCTTAAAGGTCTTGACAAATTTGTCATTATAATATTTAAAAACTGAAAGAAATTTGATGAAAACCCCCGTTTTAATGCAGGTAGTAATAAGAGAGTTGTGTCAGTTTGAAAATGTTGACAAAAACAGTTTTTGAATACAGTGAGTGAACGAGGCAATCAATAACCAACTTTACCACAATTTGTTAATGAGCTAGTAATATGAGTTGGTGTTTGAAAAATACTTAGTTAACTGCAGAAGTAGAATTCCTGTAGATCTAGAATAATGAGTGTTAAGGGTGTGTTGACTTCTTTCAAACAGATAATCTAAATTGTTAGAACAGAATAAAAACACTTCTTTATTGGGGCGAAATTAGGACAACGTGGTATTTTCTTACATTTAACCTCTACGTACATGTAAATTAAAAGAAAGTTTATAAAAAGACATCTTAATGTAAAAATGTTAGTTACTTAAAATAAAATAGAAGTTGGAAATCTGTGAATTTCCATTTATAATTGATTTCTGAACTGTGAATAAAGGGTCAAGATTAAATTTGTAAGCTGCCCCCAAGAAATTATCCCAAAACCAAGAGGACATTGGACAATGCTTAGTAAACCAGTTTCATTTCTTGAACAGCAAGTACATCTTAAAGTTCTTAAAGGCAAAAATATCCGTTCGTGTCTTTTATTTGAGATATTCAATATGATCTGAACATTTCCAACGGAAATCAAACTCTGAGATATGTATATGAATTTAATTTTTCGATTACTCCGCAAGCACAGGTACTGTTGCTGTGTTTTCCACAACTATGATTCTGCACCACTTCAAAAGTAATCAGATGTTTGTAAATCATAAAGCAAAGCACTGAGAGACAAAAGGATATTACTTATAATACTCGATGCCAAATTCGATGTATTTATATGACTAACGCCCGAAATGAATTTTAAATAAGAATATTTTTTTTTATTTTACAATATAAGTTTTGCCTGTAGCCTACAATTGAAAATCGAGAAACGTATTATAATCTAATTTTAATACAACTGTGTTAAGACTTGTTCGAGAAACAACGGAGGGCACGCGCTACCTGCATTAAAGTTGCAATATTTGAATTATTTTTCAATCAATTTACTTAAATATGTCTTTTTTCTAAGAAAATTTATTCTTGTGAGGCACTTGTAATCTTGTGATAATCATGTTTTTGCTGTTCAGCATCTGGCTTTTTGACTATGGAATATTGACAAATTAAAGTTCTATGAATTCAATCCTAACCTAACATTTTTAACGTTATCTTTCAGATATATACGTAGCTTTTTCAGTTCTTAATAGGTAAACATGGTTGTCTCTTGAACACCATACATGTTTTAAGATAACCTGACAGTTCTATGTTGTAAACGTGCTCCACTTGTAACTTGTTTAAAATAATTTTGTTGTTGATGACTGTACAGAAACCAATTTACTTAGTTTAAACATGTAAACACGAATACGTGCATTATACCATCATCCCATGCTCACCGTGAAGTTGGCGTCACTTTGTAGTCAGTGCGTAAATGTTGCAGATCACCGTTTGAAGGCGTTTCAATTAATTCAAAAATTAGGATAAATATATAAAACTAATTATTTAAACACGATCGTTCTCCAAATCTTCGCCGTTTTTCGTATTGAAGATTTGCACAAAAATGCTTTGTAAGATGTAATTTAATATACAAATGCCAAACAGATGGTGTCGACCGTCAGAGGACATATTGTCTAAATTAAATGCACGTTAGACGTACGTTCTCGATTAAATATCATTCTCAAGACAGATCCGACAAATGCCCGCAATGAAAATTTGTACAAAAATGCTCTCAAAGGTGTATTTTAATATGCACACGCTAAACAGGTGGTGTATTTAATTTAAACGATACATCCTCTACGATCGAGTTCTTGGAATCTTTTTATTATACAATTAACAGAACTCCTTTGAACAAATTTTCAATACGAAAAAACTGTGTATATTTGGAGAACGATCGGTTTTTAATAATTAGTTTTATACATTTTCACGTAGTTTTTGAATTATTGGAAGCGCCTTCAAAATGAGAACTGCAACATTTACGCAAAGTATTCAAAGAGACGATAACTCAGGCTGGACGACAAAGTGACGCTAGCTTCACGGTGGTATCCCATGCAGTTGGTTCATATGACAATTAATTACAATGTGGTAATGCAAACAGTTTTACCAAATGGCAATCATAATTATTTAAAATCTCTACTGAGGAAATCACAAGAAATGCAAACCATTATATATATTTCAAAATCTGTATACTACTTACAATACGTATATTATATGTATTTATTTCATAACAATGCTGAATATTTATTTTTATGTTGGTACACTACATTAGTGCAGCTGATTGTGGAATAATAAATAGTTATTTTCATTCAAATTTCAAAACACGAGTTAGGTTAGTCATGTCTGTATGTGCAAATAACTTTATCAAGGCCGATAGCGAATTCTTATCTCTAGTGAATCATTTTTAGCGTGTATTCCTTCTTTTCTTATAATTTTCCAGTTTCTGTGTTTAAATAAGTGGATTCAGAAAAAGATTATGACGTTAGTAAATTAATTAGTGATTGCTATTCATTAAATTTATATTGGTGATTTCATTTGTCAGTAAATTTCAAACATTAATTTGGTTACTTAAAATGAATTTGCGTTTACATTGATAAAAATTTAATAAGTTTCGCCTAATATTTAACCACAATATGTATTTACAAAGGTTGTGGAGCACAATAGTCTGCAGTAGTAGGGTTAACCTACAAAAAGTGTCTTCATTTGGTAAGGTTAAATGTTTTCCAAAACAGTATTTATATTCGAATCCACATATATCATACAATTTAAACATCTTTCCTAGATGTACTCTGCAAAATGTGTGTAATCCTATCTGTCAAAGAACATTTCACACTTCAAATAGTAACAAAGCTCTTCCTCCCATAATATGGATAGTCCTGAGATCTCTATTGAAATTTGGTGCAGTACTTACGGGCAGAGGATTGAGGAAATGGTGGGCTAGTTTACCAAAAAATAGACGGGAATACATCCTTTATCAGGTCAAGAAAAATCGCACCAGAATTATGTGGGGAAGTGCATTATCAGGTGGGTTCGTATTAGTTTACTATGTTTCACATCTGGTTGAAGATCCTATCACAAAAAGAGTGAAGTTCATGTTGTTTTCTGAAAAACAGATCAGACAAATGGCCAATATTGAATGTGAGGTTATAATAGAAAACTATAAGAACCAGATAGTAACTTCAGGACAACAATACAACTACGTATTGAAGGTTGCTCAAAGGATATTACAAGCTAACTCCAAGCTGCCCGGAGCCAAGAGGGAGTGGAAAGTCCTGATCGTAGATGATAAAGACACAAAAAACGCTTTTGTGCTGCCAAGTGGACACATTTTTATATTCACAGGAATGCTTGCTGCAGTCAGCAATGAGGATCAGCTAGCAGCAATCATTGCCCATGAAATGTCACATGCACTCTTAAGTCACTCCGCAGAAGCTGCCAGTAAAACCCACCTTCTGGAAATGTTGATGTTACTCCCTATTGTAGCTCTGTGGACGTTGCTTCCAGACTCAATAGCAATTTCTTCACATTACTTCACCGAGTATATCAGCACGATTCTGTTCAAGTTACCGTTTAGCCGTAGCCTGGAAACAGAGGCCGACACAGTAGGCTTGGAGATGGTTGCTAGAGCCTGCTATGATCCTCGACAAGCGAGTGTGTTTTGGCGGAAGATGGAGAGACTTGCCGAGGATGAACAGATTGAATGGTTGTCGACACATCCGAGCCACAAAACACGGTACGAGACTCTCGATGGACTCATGCCGAAAGCCTTCAGTATTCTCACTCGTTATTGCTCCAGGTCTGATCCAGGCCCTCACGCACCAAGGTAATTTTCAGCAATATCAAGAGAGGTCTATATTAAATTTTATAACTAAGAGAATTTATTCTATAAATAAGTTTTGGTAGAGTACGATAAGCGGACCCGGTTTTTTATATTGATTAGTACAATCATAGTCATAATCTTATCTTATAGTCATTATAATCACAATCATATTTTGAGTTAAGATAACTAATATAATGCACAGTGATAATCTCATAAATAATAAATGAGTTCTAAAACAAGGTAAAAAAAATTCTAACAGGAAATACGGAATATGCGTAATTATTTATATGTTTTATCCTGGGTAGTAATGATTAACTGCTTTCGAGAGGTTGTTGAAGCATCTTCTCTAAAAACTTCTCTTCTGTACGAATACTCAAAGAGATTATCTGCAAACAGGTATGGCCCTTTTTTAAATTTTGTTTCACGGTCCTCAACAAGCTTTCGACTGTTTGTTAATAAAGAAAATATGTTTAATAAGAAAAAGTGTTTATAGTTCATATAAGTTAGTTATTGTTCATATATCAGTAATGATTAATTTTATTGAAAATTATAATTAAGTAATATCGTTTTTCAATATTGATATAAACAACTGGGTCCGCTTATGAGATGTCAGCATGTAGGCTACATTAATTTAGAAATCTGTGTATAAATCAATACCCATTATTATTACTTCCAAGCAATTTTGTTTGTCCTTTGTGTTCACTAAAAACATTAATTCTATTAAGGTGTCTGGCCAGTTATTCAAAATGTTAAAATTTCAAACAACTAAGATATTGAAAAATTATTTCCTTTATTGATCAATTTGTAGGTTACTCTGTTATGTTTATGTTGTGCGCTTATAAACAAACTCAGTGGTAATTATCATATTAACCGCCGGGGCGGAAAAATACGAGTTTTGCGTTCTTAACTTATTGGAATCGTCCTATATAAAAAAAGTATAAGGTTTGATGGGGTGGAAATGAGAAATAACGAAGTTCTAGAAAATATAAAATTAAATAACTTTCCAGTAATATCTCCATGTTCTACATCCACGTCTAGCGTCACGTGACCTTTTGTGGCCAATGATTGAACCTCGTGATGACGTCATCGGTTGCGCCGCCATCTTTGCAAACGTAAATGAGAAATTACAGAAATGAGCAGAATTTTGATCAAAATTAATAAATGTTTTTCTTAATTTCGAGAAAAAAATTAATTACGAGTGCCTCCGGCCATCAGCGCGGGCTTCGGCAGCACCTTTGGTGCTGCCCCGCGCTGATGTCAATAAAAGAAAAACATCCCTCGAGATAGTACCTATCAGTAAAATATAAAATTCTAGAGGGGCTGATCAAAAATATAAATTGAAATGTAATGCAAAGGCAATTATGTAAAGTTTAAAAACTAAATAAATCATGAAAAACTCAAATATATAGATGGATATTAACAGAGAACACTTACCATTAGTGTGTTGGCGGATATAGCTAAACAGCAGCAACAAAAAAGTGGTCTATCACAACGAAACGACACAGTCTCCCCGGTTTAAAAACACCACTCAACCGCACGACGAACAAATACACTCATTTTTAAAAATGCCCTGTTCTATTAAAAAAGAGATAATTTCGTTTCGGTTAAAACGTAAGCTCTTTACGTGCCCTACGAAACACTCCGACACACACAATTCACTAGGGTTGGTTGAACTAGTGGATGGTTGATTCATCATTGTAAACTCACTCACTCAATCCGACCTACTGAACACGATATCTTGTGTAGAACTGACCTATGCCCCGGACAACTCAGATAACAGGTATGCTATCAGGCTGCTATCAGTCCCGGCCGCAGATAATATTCAAGTAAACAGATTATCCAGACACAGCACACAAACTGAACATTAAAACATTAGAAACTTTACCACTTATCAATATACCCCCTAAAATCATGTTATTTGTCATTTGCACCCCCTAGTACTATATATATTTTTTGTTCAGGAGGGTGAGCAGAATACGTTGGTAACGTCAAATTCGTGATTTGCCGCCCCGGCGTTTAATCTTACTGGTACCAACTCAGTTTATCAGATAGTTTTCAAGACATTTCATCGAGTATATTGGTGTGAACTTACTTTTTAGTAGGAGATGAAAAATTGTTTTGTTAATCTGCGTTTCTGTCAGCAAAATGTACTGTGGTGTGTAAAAACTGCTAAGGTGTTTACTAAAGAACGGAAAGGTTTTAATTAAAAAATTACCGTACTTTTACTTTTTTAGTTATACACTTTTTTATTACAATTAAAAGAGTCAGAAAATAATTTTTTGACCAAAGAAGACACTCAGCAGTGAGACTGAAGTAGCCTATTTCGTTTTTTTGCTGATGTTTTTACTCAGTGAGAACTGAAAACTTAGATAGTCATGACTGCCTGCGTAACACTGTATTAGCAACACATTCTATACTATAAAATATAAATGATACAACAAAAATTAAATAGACAAAGTTGTACGTGATAAGACCAACAAATTAATGTAGTCAAGTTGAAGATTGGTTGTGTCATTCATTTGCGGTGCTCAAAAATCTGTTTTTGGAGAAAATTTTCAAACTGTCACAGCTCTCTTCTTAATACCTATACTAAGATGTTTTTTTTTTACATGAAATCTGCATGAAATTTCTTCTTGTTTTAAAATATTATTATAATAAAAATAATCATGACCAGCAAGCAGATAGCTTAGTGTTTGCGTAAAGTTTTTAAATGCGACGACCTATTTTTTACTTGATCAAACGAAAGAATTTTTACTTATTGCAAAAATATAATACATGTTACACTTTCCTCTTTGTTTTTATCAAATAGTTCGTAAAAGTCCTTTTTTGAATTGTTTTGTGAAGGGAATTTGTACTCTACTATTACATATTTTGTAAACTGGACCAATATTTCACTACACACAGTGCTGGAATCAGCTGTTTGGTAAAACAGAAATTTATCAGGCAAGGTCAGTCTTAAAACCACTGTTTTTTATGTTTTTGTAATCAGCAAAATAACATTTTAGTTTCAAATAGTATCATAATTTATTTATATTTTATCAAAATAAAAATCATCGTATAAAAATAAGAAAACAACCTAGTTAAAATTTAACGTAACTAAGTTTATTATAACTGAAAAAGAACATAATAAATAATTCAATTGTTTTATGTAAGAGAAATATAAATGTAAATCGATTTTTGAAGTAGCTTATTACAAAATGTGTTCAATAACACATTTGCATCGCACATATGCTACAACAATTTCAACACTGCGTGTAACTGTACACAAATAAACTTAATTGGTGATTTATACCCAAATAAAAATCCATTTGTGCCTAGTCCTGTGAACATATGGATCAGCGGGTGTCTTTTAGTTACAGAAAAAAGGCTATGTGCAAATTTAATTAGGTTGTTTCATTATTTTTGTATAATGATTTTATTTTTTATGGAATGATAAATTGTGATACAATTTGAAACTAACATACTATTTTACTAATCAATTAAAAAATTAAAAAAAAAAACAGTCAGCTTTTAAAACCGACCTTGTCTGACAATTTCTATGTTATACCAAATAACTGATTCCAACACCGTGTGCAGTGAAATATCAGGTTTACAACTATCCAAATAGTAGAATAAATCCCTTCACACAGCCGTACAAAAACGGGTTTTATGAATTATTTGATAAAAACCACAAGGAAATTGTAACATATATGGTATTTTTGAAATCAGTAAAAATTTACTTTCTTTTGACCAAGTAAAACATGGGTCATGGCATTTTAAAAATGTACACAAACACTACGCCTCCTGCTTGAGAATTTTTTTATTATAATATTTAAAAACCAGAATAAATTTTATGTGAAAATGTTTTAGTATATAGTACTGATAAAAGAGCTGTGACAGTTTGAAAATTGTGACCAAAAACAGTTTTTTTTGAGCACAGTAAGTAAACGACGCAACCAATATTCATCTTGACCACCTTAATTTATTGGTCTTAATACACACAACTTGGTCCATTTGATCTTTTTTTTATCTTTTATAGTTTCCAAGATCCCTTCAGTGTACATACAATTTGGAGCACACGTATTAATAGTGGTCAAGGGAGAGCAATGCTACTTTGATGTTGAAAGACAGTAAAAAAAATGTACAAGGAAGTGAACCTTTTTCTAAACGATACTTGCTTTTTAAACTTTTCTTTGTACATAAAAAAGTACCAACATTAGGAAATTTGTTAACATTTATAATTTTTCTAAATTAGGCATACTTATAATTGTATCTGATCATCAGTTTTTTGATGAATATTTTAAAAGTGATGCTCTATACAAGAAAATTATACTTTGATCAAATTGAATTTCTCAGACAGACAAATAGAATAGGTAAAAACAATAAATAATTTGACAGTAAATTTAGCAGTTTTTTTTTTTAATTTTACATGGTTAAGACTTTTAAAAGCCTACTTTCAGATGCTACTAATAGTAATTAGATACTCTTCAAGCTAGCTCTATTTTTCGTATTGCCTATTTTTTCATGCCTGTACTTTATATTTTCAAGCGAAATTGTAAAAAGAATACCTTGTCCTGTTAAGGTCAGAGAAGTTCATGTTTCAAAACAATTGGTTGAGGCTCAATTCTGTTTGTATTATATGTCTGTACTAAAAACACAAATGTTTAAGTACCGGATCATTGAAGATATTGGTGTGAAGTTACTTTTAAGAGAGATGTTTCCCTCTGTAATACATCATTACACGTAAAGGATAGACTTGTTCTAATATTAGTTTGATAATAATGTTAACCCGGGAGAGGTCCCCTTGTTAGATGGTACCTAACAAACATAGTTGGTCTGATGAAAACTTTTATATTAAATGATAAATCCTTCTTATACTTCACAAGTGCCTCACTGACTATATGAGACATTCTTTTCCGTTGAACACAGTATAATTCATCCATAGCCGTGTCTGTGGGGAAAGGGGAATCCCACCGTGCTCGCTTTGTTAGTTGGCATCTCAACACAGGACCGACCACGTTAGAGCATGCATTTTAGTGTCATGCACACTATCATTATCAATTATCACATTATCATTGATTACCCATTTTATTTAGTTTATCATTATAGTAGTTTAAATGGCCAATCGTTCGGATAGCATTATTCTTAGTTGAATTGAAGAGGTTGAAGAAGATATTTCTCCCATTTATGGTAGTGACAATGAATCTAATTATCCGTCAGAGCTTTCAACAATACGGACACTGAACAGTCTGGTGATAGTGATGGTGAAGGAAACAGGATTTTCCTGGACATTTGCCATTGTTCAGTAATATAAAAAAAGTCAGGAAAAATCATCAAAAGCAAACTTAAAACAAGGGAAAGTGATGGAGACCCATAGAATTCAACTTCAACCTTACAACCCAGGTGTTTTCACTGCCCTGTTAGGAAAAACAGATTTACGCTGTTCAAGTGTTCAGCTTGTTAAACGTCTACTTGCAAGTAAAATATTGTGAAAACCGTGCACTGGTGGCTTAATTGTGCAACAGAAGGAATATAGTTAACTATTTTTTCTTCAGTTGTCTTTGAATTTGTTATGTATTTATAAATTGAAAAAATGAACTATCCAAAATTTCATGCAATATTTTATAATTTCTTTTCACAAAAATAAATATAAACTTATCCAAAAACAGATACAATACACGTAATAAGTGTAAAATAGCATTGAGAAGTATAAAAACAAAAGTAACATACTGTTAAGCGGCCCATACACTAGACGTGCATTGCACGCCGTGCAGTTTTTTTATACTGGCACGCCGTGCTTGGCATGGCACTTTGTGCCCCACACACTGACAGTTTAGTCAGTCCCGTGACGTGCTAGAAGTTGGTTGTGGTATTGTGATATTGTGTAGTATTATCGTGCTGTGATATTTTACTACTATGCATCTTGTAACTAAACATAAAGCGATAACAGTATTGTTTGATTGGTGCGATTCATGACGATAGCAAAGTGAAGAAGAGAAGACAATTATGGACGAAAAATTGGTTAAAAGAGAGAGAAATGTATTCTGATATGAGACTACTAAAAGACTTACGTGAAAATCATGATTACAGGAACTACTTGCGAATGGATGACGAAACATTTAGTTATGTGTTGGAAAAGGTTAGGCCACGCATCGAAAGACAAGACACTAATCCGAGAAAAGCTATAACGGTGGAACAACGGTTAGTTGCCACGCTTAGATATTTAGCCACTGGAAGGTCACTGGAGGACATAAAGTATTCAACAATAATTTCACCTCAAGCTCTTGGCCACATCATACCGGAAACATGTCAAGCTATTTTTGTAGTTTTAAAGGATGAATACTTAAAGGTAAACAAACCGTTCAAAAATTCCATCCAAGCCATTTATATTTTAAAGCCATGAACGTAATGACTACAGATATTACCTGTTAATAATGTTTTTATAATTAACAGTGTGGCAATTAATCGTGTATGTTTTTTAAACTTAACATAGCGATACTCTGCAAAACGGGATTAAAATACAGTATAAACTTTCCTCATCTTCCTCGCACTCACTGAGTACATCGTCATCAGCATGACCTGCGCCAGTTTGTTGTGAATCTTCTGTCGGAGAATCTAATGATGTGATCGACAGACGTACTTCTTCTCGATCACTCAAAAATAGTAGCAGTTTGTAATACCATAGTTTAGGTACATGGACTGCATCTGTGCCAGCTCCTGATCTCTTGCTCTCGATAACTTTCTTATGTTCTCTTCTAAAATTACCTCTAAGCAAATCAATTTTCTTCTTCACATAATCAACTGTACAATCAGGCACCACAGTTTTGCACAGTTCCACAAGGTCTAAATACGCATTTTGTTTTAGACTTTTATTTGATTACTCTTTACACTTCACTCGCCTCAAAAAATGGTAATTTCTGTACGAATCTATAAATAATGGTAAGAAATTAGGAGAGAGAAAAATTTGTGTGTCAGCAGTCGACATGGTAAATATAGGAGAGTATTTGCCGCGAGAGAACGAAAAGTAACCTCAAAAGACACTCCACTCTCAGCACGTGGCGCGGGACTGGTCCACACACTTGCAGGATGGCACGGCGGCAGGTGGCACGGCACGCCGAAAATCAAACCGATCTTGATTGCCATCGTGCCATACAATGCACGGCGTGCTTAGCACGGAGACCTCCACACACTGGCACGTTTCTTCCAATTTTGGCACGTCGTGCTTGCACGTCTAGTGTATGGGCCGCTTTAGATAGCAGCAGCTATACAGGGGATCTGCTACATATTTGGGTAGGACGGGACCTCTCACGGGTTATCATTTGTAGTTCAGCTTAGGTCATTTGTTTGAACCTAGGTTTTATGTAAACCGGAGTTGAAGTCCAATTAATACCATTAACCGTGCAGCAGCAGGCTTTCTCATTGGTCGACACTAGAGCAGTCTGTGCAGCTGTATCTTGTGCTACTCTGTATACAAGTATGTATTCTCTATGGATTTACAGTACTTCTACAATTCTACACAGCTACAACTAAAGAGGGTGAGGGATAATGAACGGCTCTTGTTATGCAATAATAGATTTATTTATTGTTAACAGTAACAGAAACCTCAATACAATAAATTACCAAGTTCAGAGATATACTTAACAGTAATAGAGCATGTAGACTAACTTTAACAGTTTATTTACATTTTTACAACTAAACATTTGTACAGATTGGTAAACGATTTAATTTTTCCAGAAGGAATTGAAGACGTTAATAGCCTACTGGTGAAGATTTCACTTTTGAATAATTTCCTTTCAAGATTTCAAAACTTTGGAAGTACATCAGGTCAAAAGGCACAGTAACGATATTTTGCCAGTGAAGATTTAACCACAACGAATCAAGTACTTATTTTATATTATTGTATTACGAAAATAGGCTAAGATTTCTCATGAGATTAAACTTCAAAGTCAATAGTAAACTGAAATTTCCAGAGAATATTTTGTGGATTACTCTAGTTGTCTTATGCTTGGTAAAATAACCTTATCACTCATACAGCCTTCAAGAGATAAAAACGTAACCTATAGAAGAGTGCACTTGGCA
This sequence comes from Homalodisca vitripennis, assembly GCF_021130785.1. NCBI lineage: Eukaryota > Metazoa > Arthropoda > Insecta > Hemiptera > Cicadellidae > Homalodisca > Homalodisca vitripennis. The sequence goes on along the minus strand of NC_060214.1, from coordinate 11,984,202 downwards.
TTTACCGTAGTCCAATAGGTGGAGGCAGGGCAATGCTGAGAACCTATATGTGTGTGACTTCTAACAGAGTTTCTGTGAACTTTCTCAGTTCTACTAAACACTCGCTAGTCACCAACAGAAGCTACACATCACTGGAATGCATGGCAGATGCCGAGTGCACTCGTATACAAGTTACAGCTTGTGTGTTAAACTGAGCGCAATCTCCACTTGATAGCTGAATCCAACAACCAAACAGCCTGATAGATCAACACAAACCGTAAATAGTCTACTAAATATTTTCCCAAATAAATGGCAGAAATCAATTTCTACAAGATTTGAAGTTACCTAAACATTTAATAAATGACTTCGTTTGACTGTAGGCCTTTTGGATAATCATATTTAAAGCAATTTTGGGTGTACACATCGAGCTAAATTGGCTTTACGGTATAGTGATACATGAAATCTTATATGTATTTAACTTATTACATAATAAACGCAATGCATACTGTCACTGTATTAAGATGGTTTACTAAAAGTATTGATCTCCAGATTAAGTAACGATTAGGAGACAAAACGCCTTATCTAAGTACATGTCAATACCGTAATAAAAACAAGAAGGGTAACCGCCCTGTCTTCTCTACACTTGAAATATCCCATTGTGTGGGAATATCAAAAGCATTTCTCCCACTGAATGTCCAGTTCATATATGGCTTGCAACAACATTTTTAACAGACAATTTTCCTGTAACAGCAAAACCAAAAATATATGATAGAATTTTGCGGAAAATAATTTGTTGGTTTTTTATTGCAGAAAAAAAAAAGATTTTGATATGCAGCCCGTCGGAAAAATAACATTATGAACATCGTCCAGCTGTACATTACTATCACCTTCTAATGTACAACGTAAAAGTACAATCCATTATGTCGAGACATTTATACGCATTTATAAACACAATTTAAACTTTCTGTATACTTTTCCAGGAGTTAAGTTTTCGTCTAAATATTTTGCCCTCAAAATCCGGTAATCCCAAGGGAAATCAGTGTTGTCACAACCCATTGGGTTATTACCAACATACAACACAACATTTCTGTTCGTATTTCTCAGTAAATCACTTTCTTTTTTTTATATTATGGTAACATTAAATGCTTCTGATAATAATAGTTCTAAATAGTTTCATGTGAAATTAAACATTTGTCTGTAAAAGTTTAGGCCTAAATCCGTGTTGTTAAATCACAAGAAGTATTAATATTTTCCCTAAAACAAACTTTGAGATACTGATATGTAATTTACAGAATTTTAATATATGACTGATCATTGTTATTGGAATAATATAAAAAATATATTCATACTAAAATAAACTAAACACGTGTATTTTTCTTTAAGTAAATGATATTTGAATGTAGGCTACCTAACTTGTAGCCTATCTGACTTTAGGCTATGTCAGAAGACGTTGTGTGCGGACAGTGTAATCTGAGGTTACAGGGCGATATTAGGCGGCACGACGGTCAGATCACAGTTGGAACAAATGACTACAGGGAAGCAAATTATACTCACTACAAATGCTAGGCCCTAACTTCACCAACTAGGTTACTTTATACATTGAGGGCTATCAGCATAGAAACTATGGCTGTTATTTCATCTTGCATTTACAGGTTAAAACTGCATTTTTTGTACAATCCGTAGTGGTAGATCCCACAGTATTAATGTTGTCCGCTAAACAAGACCTACAATATAAAGTAATGGGCAGCATCCTGAGCTCAACATTAACAGCTGTAGTTTCAAATACTAATGCACTCCTGTAATAATAACAGTGTAAACAATATTATATTTACAAAACAGTGATTCACAAAAATACAAACAAACGTCTGCTCTAACAACGACGAAACACCCAGTTTGGAAGCTTTCGACTACAATGCCTATGCCGGCACAATCTTATATACTGAGACGGTTTACAAAAACAACTGAAACGGTAGATGAGTTGTCGACAAAAATGGCAATTTTATCGAGTTGCAAGTCACCAACTTCCAAGCATTCTTCATGCGTTCTGGGATAGGAATTATTTTTGTGTTTGACTTTATTGGAGGCCTCACTGAAATTTCTAAATACTGAATGCAGTAAATGAAAGAATTGTGAAATAGTAGTCTAAGTAATGTTGGAATTACAGTCATAATGCTCAAGGTTGAAGTTGATAAAGATAGAAACTTCAACAAATAGTGAATGAATGAATTAATGACTTAAATCATCCACTGGGCCAAGAAGCATAATGAGGATTAACAAAGGTTGAAATTTTGTGAAGCATTCTGTGTAGAGCTTTACGACAGTCCCCGATGGGGCCGTCCGCACCGAACGTGTTAATGTTACCACTGATCATACTAATTATTGACAATTGTGTCATATATTTGGTGAAAATTACTGTAAGAAATTTGACAATACTTTGAATTTTTTCATGGATAATCCTAACAAAGTTGAGTGCAATTCTGAATCCCTCTGGTTAAGGAATGATGAGTTGTAGCTGTACTGACAATGCAAAAGTAGACTTTTCCAAATTATTCTCTAAATTCTTAACATGAGATGAACAAAGTGATGAAATCTCGTAAACTCTGTAACTTAATTGTTGAATACTCATACGTGTAGGTTAAATGGAAAGCTACAGTGTAGATCCTCAGTTTTATAATATTGTTTAGTAATGCCTAAAATAACAGTTGCGGACAAAGACTGTTCTACTTCTACTTTTCCATTTTACCAGGTCCAAAAATTCCGTTAACGTGTACCTTGTACAGTTTTATATTATAATCACCAGCTGCTGTGTAAACATCTGAAGCTGCCAAACAGCAGACTTCAGTTTCCCCTCCAATATTGCTCGTATAGTCACTGCCTCCTTAGCTCTGGACAAGGTTGTTTCTAATTCACTATTTACAAACCGCTGCAAAAATGCCTTAATTTGGTTAACATACAATTTGGCCAGTATGTTCTGAGGTTTGGAGACGTTTTATTAGTGGTTTATGGAACATCCTGTATATAGAGTCAGATGAAATAATGTACAAGGCTTGTACCGTAATTCACTTCAACCTTGTGCGTTACGGCTCTGTATGTGACAGTTGTGCAAACTACTGTTGCACAAATTTCCCATCTGTGTGTAAAGTTTTACATTTCATTTGTAATTTGCAACTGGATAAACTGCAAGAAGCAAAAGACAAAAGACACAATTCGTATAAAAGACAAATCTTTACGATATGATAATAAATAAAGACATAACATAAAAATGTACTCAGTTGTACACAATTATTGCACTTAAATATGACATGGAAACTTATCTCGTAATATAACTTACCCAACTTACGCTCTAGCAGAACTCTACAATATTTACAAATCTACATCATAAGTCTAAATACAGTATTATTAGTGTATTAAGGAGGTTATATAAAGTAAATGAGAATATTACAGACACCAGAGTTATCATATTGTACAAAACTGTAACAGCATAACTAAAATACTGATTTTACATTAAACTTGGATTCAAAGTTCAACTAAAAGAAATAACATGTTATTTGTAAACACCTTAAAGTGGGCAATGCCGATGACATTTCGATACAATTTCTCAAGTGATTAATTAAATAGTAATAGTAACGTCTATTGACAATTATAATAAACTGTAAAACTTGGAAAGTATTAACATAGTGAGTGTTCACAGAATATTACGTGTACTGTGCGGTGTAGGAGGGTGGAAATCCCTGTTTCCTGAGAAAATTCTCATTACTATAACCTAAATGTGGAATTAAATTTCTACAGTTGTGTGCAGGGCGCTAAGAACCTAAATACAAAAATATAATTTTCCCTACGAGTAAAAATCTAAATTGGTCTTTATTATTAAATGCTTCACAAAATCCCAAACTTACGAATTAAAACAAGTGAACCTTTGTTCCGATCTAAAGTACCATTATTATCAAATAGAAACGTTAAAAATAACAAACTGCAAAATTCATTTGAGATTTAAGTGGGGGGGGGTGGGGGGGGGGGGGGGTGGGGGGGGGGGGGGGTGGGGGGGGGGGGGGGTGGGGGGGGGGGGGGGTGGGGGGGGGGGGGGGTGGGGGGGGGGCCCATCCATACACAATACTAGCTAGACCTACATGCGCTGTGCAGAGCGTTCTCAGGCTGCGAGTAATATGTCTGCGAGTACTTGTACAGTTCAATAAGATCCTCGCAAAGGTTCATGAGGACGGGCAGTATATAAAAAAGAACGGCCTCTCCTTGAGGTGACTTCTATGAAGAACTAACACATATTTCTTTAGGTCAATTAACAAGTCCACGACCTCTGAAGCAACTGTTTGATGATTGGGGACATATTCATAAAAATATCGAACAATTGATTTTTGTGTGTTGCTCGTTACTTTATTTTTGAGCAATCACTTGAATACAGTTCTGTTTTTTAGTTTCTGTCCGCGGCTTTGCTTGTTTTTCTATAGGTAAACCGATTACAAAAAGACACTGGGCGATTTTAGTTCACGCAGGGAGGGGTAAGTACCCCTCCGCCGCTGCGATGCCACCCACTCCCGGTATCCCCACCACTGCTCGGCACTCGCCCGCTTGCTCTATCCCCTGACCTGGCCACTGCCACTACGGCTAACCTCACACCAAAACGCAAGCTTCCTGGATACGTATATGGCTACATTAGTGTTTTTAATTAGAATTTTACGCTTGTATAGGTCTACTCACAAAAATACAATATAGTTATAGAATAGGTAAGTAGCTGCAGTGTTCACAAAATGGCGCGAGCGAGACACGATCCACACAGCTGATAAAACAGAGGAGGAGAGATGCTTGTCCCACTCCCCACCATAAGAGGGTGGTCCCTCATGCGCGTGACTGCTCAGATATTTGCTTCTGCGCAGGTTTCTTTGCGTTGGTTTATGTATAGTTGTACACATGCATTTACGCTAACTAGTAAGAGGAAAGGACGCTTATCTTTTGTTTTACAATTGTTTGTCTTGAAATAAGGCTCTTGCGTCATACTTAACATTCTAGTTCACTTTAGTTTAAGAAATGAAATGATTGGCCAAGTCAATAAAGGTCATTAAATGCTCTAGAGGGATACGCATTATTTACCGACAATTTTGTAACATAGAATGTCTGTAACATAATTCTTAACAAAATTACACATTTCAGAATAATATTTCCCTAAGTTTTTTTTTTTTTTTTTTATATATATATAAAAACAAGTCATTCTCCCCAGTCATAATTCATGTACATACTGTAAAGAATTCATATTCGTCTATTCAACCATTGTTCTTATAGCCCGATTATTACGAGATGGTCCAAGAGTCTAATTCAAATTGCTACTACTCCTTGTGGAACTATCAAAAAATATTTTTAAAATTTTCCTGCTTTAGAAAATGTATTAAAAGTTGATTTAATAGAAACTTTGTTCAAACATTCACAAAATGTATTCAAATCAAAACCGATTACATTGTTGTTGATTACATCGTATCAAACATCGTTGCTGTGAAATTCACTCACAATTGAGTAGGTCTACTTCTTTATTAATGTTCCAAGAGGGAGAAAGAAATCATTTAATTTTATTCACCCCATTCATGATTACATAAATTGTCATATACAGTCACAAACATAATATTGCTTTGGACAAATTCGTTTTGATTTTTTCGGGGCGTTTTATTTCACGGGACCAACAATGTTTAATAGTTGATTTAAATTATGGTGAATAATTGGAACAAAACAGGACCGTAAATATAATGGACTTAGATTCGATAAGTTAAAATACCCATGTAGGCTAGGATAAACGTAGAGCGGTGAGATGTGTGTGGAGTTTGTTCAAACACAACAATGTTATAGAAGAGATTTTTGTCTGACTAGATATTCCTGGGATTTACAGTTATTTCACTATAATTGCTTTAGAGGGTTAAAGGTATGCTCGTAAAGCTTCATGTAATCCTTTGCGCGAACACATAAATACTGTAATTGCTTAATTTCTTACACAATATGATCAGGGAGTTAACGAATTTTACGTAAAAACTTTGTGAGTTTGTTTTGTGATTTTTACACTATTTATATATTTAACCAATTATGAATTATAACAGTGGTTAGGTTCATAGAATTTGAATACTTATTATTCAAAATTGTTTTAAACATAAATAATGTATCCATCTCGTTTAAAACACAAGAAATGTTTCGATGATAACCTGGCTAGTCAAGCAGTGCATGATGTCCTTCCAAGTCCTCAGATGGTATTAACAATAACTCCATATCGATTCATTAGTATATTCAATGTTGAAACCTTTCATTTGATCGCAATGAACCAACCGCTATAGTCTACTCTGGAAGCCTTTCACAATAATTACATTTGAAAGTGTACTTAACTCTAGCTACCATATGTACACAAGAAGGGTTTTATCGATAAACTCGAATTTTTTTATACACAATAATTTACATTGCCACTACATAATAAAATAGTGACAGCTGCGTCATTGCACTATCTTAACAATAAGGATATCAGTGTGAATATTTTATTTATATGGCTGAAAGTTATTGTACGAGTAATTTACATTACGAAATTGACAAAACGCTGTAGTAGGAACTAGCTGTCTAAATCTCAGGTGTTTTCTTCTCTCATTTAAGCCTCATCGTCAGCTATGCCGGCTTCGAAGTGCACTGGTTTTTATTATTATTACATTTTTGGACCTCCCCGGGATTTGAACCCGTGATCTCTCGGTTAGAGAGCCGAGACTATAACCATTAGTCTACGGAGGAGGACAGGTGTTTTGTTAAACAATCGTTTGTAATTTACCCGACTGGACAGACCGGAAACGGAAGATGAAAACAACAGCTGTTAGTTAGTTATCAGTTAGTGGCACGCGATTTGGCAGGTACAAAGTGAACCATGCAGCCTATGGATCTTCTCTTGAATTTCAGTGTTTTTTTTTGGGGGGGGGGGAAATTTCAAAGCTTAACCATTCATATTCCAAGGCGATTTAATGTGTTACCAATATAATCTTTTGGACAATGTTTGACCTTAAACTGGTAGATAACATTGTTTAACATACAACTAATATTTACCTTTACTTTGATATTATGTCACATCTTGGTTCTTTGCACGGTTGGCATTTATAGGGTTAATAAATTTTGAGTAATTGTTAGGGCAACTAATATACGTATATACAAATTTATTTACATAGGCTATGTATAATTTTGTTTATTAAAGCTAAAATATATGAAATTTACAATTTGGTGCTAAAGTTACGAGATAATTATCCTTCTTCGGGAGGTCTGCCCCCTCGAGCCCCCCTTGGATACGCCCCTGACCTCAACGCTTGGTAATAAGTAGAAGTAGGCTGTTAATCAATGCAATCGTGCCTGGGAATGAAAGCATATAAATCAAACCAAGCTATTAGCATGCTGGGAGTGACGCATGTTTGAACAGTTGGCCAACACACCGGCACAAAACCTCGTTCACCACATCGCTGTGATATTACCGTGACTCACGGTGTATATGAGTCTCGAGCGTGTGTTGTTGTGTCGCTGTGTCGTAGTGAAAATCGTGTTCAACTAACGAATGATACAATGGATGTAACCCTCGAACTGGCAGTCATTTTTCCCTCCGATAACAGGCTACTTTTGAGTATTATGTACCTGTACTTTGAACATTTTGTAAAAAGATACATTTTGAACAAAATCCTACATGTGTAATAGGTCTACATTATTTTTCAGGAAAATGTGTAAATAATTATTGTATAAAAACAGGATGCATAAGCCTTAAAAATCCCTAAATTAAGTTTTTTTAATGATGGGACTGCCCCTTGAAGTATAATCCTAGTATAATAAATATTACAATATGAGATAGCCAATTTATTCTTAATTTTATATAATTTCATAAAATATATATTATCCGTGTTTTCTTGAATGAATATATTAATATATATATATATATATATATATATATATATATATATATATATATATATATATATATATATTGCAAAAAACACAAATACTAAATTTGTTTCTATGGGTAAGATTATTACCAAACATTTATAAAAAAATATTATTCTTACTATAAATGTTTCCAAAATATGCCAACATTTAGATAATTATATGCACTACATAACAATAAATAAACTAATAACCATTGTTATATTATTGAAAATTGGTGGGACAAACTTAAATTTGATACTATGAGTACAATTAAACTAAATACTGCTGGTGAAGAGTTTGTAATTGCAGTGGTAACGCCGGTATTATTTCGGTTATTACAATAATTGTTCCACTGTTAGCATCATATTTTAAAACTAACTGCCAAAAAGTTATAACACAGCCCGTAACATACGCGCCAGAGACTGTAGGAATATGTACAGTAAAATGGATATTTTACATTTAGAATCTATGAGATCTATGAGAAAACAATATATATATATATATACTGTTTTATCTTATTCAAAAATGTGTTTAATTTTTTAATCTGCTAATATTAAAATATAACACTAAAAATGTTCACATCTAACAATAAAATACACTTAATATGCGGTATAAGTGTATTTAGAATATTATTTACATTAGTATTTCTTCAGAAATGTTGGTGAACGTTGTATATTTTGGCCTTTGTTAATAGTAACTTATTAATTTTCCAAAAACTGACAACGAATCCAGAAAGAGTTTACCTATTTCTATGTCTCTTTATTATGTTTGTCCACCAATTCTATTCTAAACTATCGAACGGGTGTTGATATAATGTTTGTCTTATGAAAGAGGGTTTCTTCCAAGTGATCCAATTTTATTTTTTTGGAATGGAGCAGTATTAAACCAGGAATCTGTTTTGATAATCACGCATATACAAATTTATAACAAAGCCAGACAAGCTAAACCGTAAAGACGTCGTTTTCTTTAAATTACTACAAGTTAACTCAGTAAAACTAGGAAACATCACTTTTCGTGATTGATATCAGGATGACGTCTCTCTTACAAGGTTGGGGGGGGGGAGATTGGTCCCTGTTGCTTGGTTAGGTTAGGTTATAAACTATCCGTCCTGCAGCATAGGACAGGATAGTGTTGATTTTTTGTGATGAACCCGGAGTATTTTGAACACTTCCCGGAGGTTCAGATGTAGCCCCTGTAGATCTTTGAAATATAACATTAAGCAGCGAGATAGAGTAAGTTGCGGATTTGGTTTTGATCCAATGGACATCAGTTACCTCAAGAACACTGCTGGAGTCAACAGCGACGTAACTAGGTTATTCAGCACCCGGGGCAAACACCTATTTTGGCGCCCCTCCCCCCCACCAATTGAACTGAAACTAATTCCTTATAACTCCTCTTAAAAAGTGTGGTGTGTCCATCGGTACCGGGTACGCTACATTAATACTATCTTGAATCTTGATCTTAAAATACTCAACCTCAAGTTCAAAGTATATAGGCCTAAATATATTTGGTAAATAATAGAATACGTATTTTTCAAAAAACAAATAGTTTATTTTCAAAACAACACCATTTATACTAAAACACTTATGATAGTAAATTATGTAAAATATTGATTTAAACATTTAATTGTTCTTAGAATTTAACTTTTCGGGCTTTTCTTGCAGCAAATGTACTGACAATCTCACTGAAGCATAGTTTTGAGGCTACCTGGTGCTCAATGGAAATAATCCCTAGGTTTGTCAGCCTCTGTTGCCCTGTCAAATTCCGTAAATAATTTTTTATTATTTTAAGTTTACTAAAACTTCTTTCATTCGAAGCCACGAAACCGGAAATTGTCAAGAAGATCCGTAAGGCAGTCATTATGTTTGGATATACATCCTCCATTTTGTTCACACACAAAAATTTCAGAAGATCAATCGAATTGGCTGTTTGGATATTTGGTACTAAATCCAAACCAAGGTATTTTGAAACTTTCCACTTCAGTTGCCAATTCGTCTTTGTCCAAGTCTTCTTTAAATTTGGAGCTAATTTCAATTGCTTTAGCCTTTAGGTCATCCCCACTCATTGTTCCAAAGCTAGCTCCGTTGAGAAAACCAAACAAATGATTTATGTTTTGAATAGAGTTGAATCTTTCTCTGAGTTCACAAAGAATGCGATCGACGATTTCTAATAGCTGCTGTTGAAATTTCTTCTCTTCTGAGAATTCAGGTGCTTCATCTTCGCATTCTCATCAAACATGCGCTTTTTTTTCTTCTCTTTCGAACTACTTTGAAATGAGGATCAAGGCCAAGATTTGTTGCCATTTCTTTGGCTTCTTTCATTGCAGCGTTTGAATAGTTTGCCCTTTCCGAGTCTAGTTCAGAGATCAATCGACTGATGTGTTTGGCCGATCTATGTATGGTGATATTCTCCACTTGTAGGAGCTTGTTCACAATGTCCAATGCGGGTCAATTGCTTGTACCAAAAAACAGGGAGAGAACTATAAACTCAAACTGCTTGACATTTTTTCAAAAGATTAGCTGCTTCAGTTTTTGTTTCATCTGAGGTAGTTAGGCTGGTTCTGAGGTCATTTAAAGCATTTATAATTTTACCTAGATGCTTGTATATAACTTGTACAGCTTCCCTCTTAGTCGACCATCTGGTGTTACTTTGTAGTTTTAGAGATAGAGGGACATGTTTTAATAAAACCTCCCATCTATTGGTCGAGGAAGCAAAAAAATTGTACAAGCAGTTTAAGAGTTCCAAAGTATGACTGTACCTTCCCCTGACATACTAGCAGCATTTGCACCTACTAAATTTAAGGAATGAGCCGCGCAAGGCACAAAATAAAGCCAGGTTGTTTTCGGCAAGAATCCTAGATTGGACGCCTTTTGTATTTGCCAGCCATATTCGAACCATTTGTCATAGCACTGGCCCCGGCAGTTCTTCAAATCTAAGCCATCTTTTTTTGATTTTCTCTGAAATTTCTTGCGAAAGACCCAATCCAGTTTTTTTTCACCAACTTTTACAAAATCAATAAAACTCTCCACTACCTCCGGACCCTGTTTCGGTGATTTTCACATAACGAAGGACTTGAGACATTTGCTCCAAATGACTTACGTCGGGAGTAACAGTCAAACATAATTGAAAAGTATTTTTGAAGCCTTGATGTCACAAAATATGTTTTCTCTGACTTTTCCTGCAATAATGTCTAAAAAATTCATTCTGGATGAGCGGCGAAAAGTAACTGACTTGGCCTTTTTTATGGCGAAGAATGTGCTCTTTCAGAGGTGCATGGTAATGAGATACTAGTTCAATAGTGTTCAAAAACCTACCACCGCATCTAGGGTCACTGAAATCCAGGTTTTCATTGGAGCCTCGTAATGGGCTGCCATCTTTTTGCTAGGTGTAAGATTACATCAATGATAGCATACAAAACACCCTTCCAGTGTGCCTCTTCAAGTGCAATCATGTCTTGTAGTTCTTTGTCAATGCCAGAACGTTTACTTAAACTAGATTCTAAATTTTTCCAAGCACAAAAGCACTGTTTGTGATTTAAGGAGTTCTCATGCTCAGGAATCCGTTCACTCAATTTCTTCCACTGAGTGAACCCTTCATCTTTGGCTAAAGCAGAAATCTTATGTGGATGTTGATGTTCAGTGTGCGAAAAAAAGTTTGCATGGGATACAATACAAGGAATTGTTTGATTTGCTATAGACTAGCCATGTTCGATGTACTTTTAAGCCAATTAGGCATAATTTTTTGTAAACCACTCTTTAGTCAACTGTCTCCCATCTCTTAAAGTATTGTTAAGATCAGGTTCTATTTTCCCTTCATTCAATAATCTCGATACGAGAAAACATCTGTCTGCATCCGAAATGGTATTAGGCCACTTCCCCGGATCTTTTAGATCAATAGATTTAGTAGACTCACCATGGGTTGGATCAGTTGTCAAACTCGTAGACGTACCATTATTATACTTTTGCTCCGGTTGAAACATCTCGATCTCTTCACCCTCGACGTCATCCTGGGTGACCGTTGGTACAACTGGAAGTTCTTCCCAGCTGAAGATTTTCCGTACCAAGATTAGCATTAGTTGAAAACACGTCTTGGACTGCATCAGCTGATGACCCTCCATCTTCAAAAGTCGTACTTGTACTACAGCTGATTTCATCTGAAAAAATAAAAAATTCGAGTTACCTACCTTCATTCGATAAAATAATATTATTGGTATATTTGTCAATTTGTGGTAGAACTTAGCTGTTTAAATTGTGCCGTATTTATCTAAAAGCATAGTTTAAAGTAAACGCTAAATTAAACAATACTGCCGACAAAGCATCTCCTACTATACTATTTTTTTTTAAATAAATTATGACGTTCTTAGTTCTTGGTTAAAGCGAAATGTCGTCTTCAAGTGTGACGATGACTAGATTTGCTGCTTGTTAGCGTTTTCTAAGAAATAGCTTAAGAAGAAGAAAGCTTAAACCCTGTGTTCAATTATATATTTTTTAAACACAGATTCATATCAAATAGTACGCTGCTACAGTTACAGAAAAAGTTAATTATGATATATTTTTAAGGTTTCAATAAGTTAAATCATTAATCTGTATTAGTTAATAAATAACAAAGTAACAAAGTACTGTATATCTATCTTACCTACCTTTACTGTTTGTTTCATTTAGCCATGATGATAGAAGAGACGAGGATTGATGTGCTTCTTTTTTTCTCTCTTTAGCTCTTTTGCGATTTTCCGCACCAGACAGTTTTTTCGACATGACTAATTATTCACAAACACGAAAATAATATTGCTAGTAACACTCAAAAGAAACAGCTCCGCAACCACTTTACGTGAACCGAACCACTGATGATGTATATAATGAAGTAGAAGTATGAACTATTGTCAACAATAGTAGTGCACAACTGCACAACATACGCAGTTAGTCTGTTAGTCAAGGTCAGGCCAGCGAGCATCGATGTGTTGTGTTTGTGGCAATGTGGCATGTGTGGTGCGGTGAGAGGGATGGGGGAGCTGCGGGTGGGAGCCGGGAGGGGAAGGAAGTGTCTGACGCCGCGCCGTCCTAGTGAGTCATTCCACAGATAACACAGTGTGCCCATACTCGTTTCTGTACAAGTTCATGCAGACCGTAAACATGATTCGTAAATAGTCAGATAGCATTCATCATTTCACTTTGCATTTTCTTAGACTTAAATCAAATAAAAAATAATAAATATAATGATTTTCTTTTGCAACACACCTCGCATTAAAAAATATTTTCAACAATTTTTATTATTTAGAAAAATCTGTGGCCGTGTTGGCGCCCCCCCAACAACTTGCGCCCGGGGCACATGCCCCGCGTGCCCCCCCCTAGTTACGTCGCTGGGAGGTCAAAGTAGAATTCGTCCAGGAGCAATGGACAGATTGTGTGAGGAGATTTGTAATTTTCCAAATAACAATTTTCCAGAGGTGCTTTGGAAAACTTCCCGATTTGAGTTATATTATTACTTGCAAAAATACGTGGTCTATATTTCTGTGCAGACATTTCTATGGTATGGATTTTATCAGTAAAAATGATCAATTATTCTCTTTTATTTATATTTTTTTATTTTATATCGCTGTTTTTCTGCTTTTTACTTTTGATAGTTACTACTAAATATTTGTTTATAACAGGAAAACGTGTTACCATTAAAGTAGGCTAGGACTGTTAGTAAAGTATATATTAAAATTGAAAGAATTAAAACAAATAATTAGCGTGTGTACTTGTGTATTGCTTGTAATCAGCGAGTTCATTAGGCTATAATTGATTCTATGGCCACTTAATAATATTTGTCAACGCCAGATGGTGGAACGGTAGTCAGTGCCTGACATATACAAACGACAATCACAGGGTATTTAAATGTATAATGAGGGAGTAGGCGAAGTTGGCAAACCTGTTGCGATAATCAGCTGGATTGCGTGCCGGCAGACGACAACACAAATCAGCTGTCTGTCTGGCAGAGAAACTATATTCATAGGTTAGTTAATTATAATTAGTTGTGTGGTTAAAAGGAATCCAGAAATCTCACGGGGAATTTCAATGAGTTAACCTAGAAACTGTTTTATTATGCATTCAGTCACAATTTATTGGCTCTCGGTAGATTACTTATGGGCAGACTCGGCAAAGGATGGTATCAAGTAATCGATTGTATCAATCGATAGCTAGATCATCAAACAATTTTAATAGATAATTATAATACATATTTGAATGTATTTCATCTCTTGTTTTATACTATAACAAATTTATTGTTTAATACTAATTCATATATTTTTCAACACCACAGAGATATTTTAAACAAGAACTTATACAGGTACCGTGAAATTAGTGTTTGCGCATGTCAGAAACAAGCTATTTATGTTGACAATATGTTCGTGTCCAATTCTTGCCATTAATCAAGAATTGCCCAAACGTCCTATTCTATTTGTAAATCCGAAACAATTGAACTATTTTAAAGTTTTGATGCGATTAAAGTACAAGTTAGGCCTTCACAGAACAATAACATGTTTATATATTAAAGTATAAATATTTCAATATCCTTATTTGGTAAGACCCTCGCACAGGCCGTGTGGCCCAGGACGACGGACAAAATAAGGCTAAAAAGAGAACCGGTTCCTCCTTAAAAAAAATGTGTTTGTGTTTTTATTGTAAACTGCGTAGAAAAATAAAAACAAAAAACCGCGAAACAACCGTAATTGAATCTTTGAAAAACTCGGTTTCTTATTTTAGAATAAAAATGAGACATACTCGCCAGTTCAGGTCATACCAAAATACAAGAGGCTGAACTAGACAAATTCGTACAGAATTAAACTACGAGAAATTTAAAAATGAGATATTATATTATATATGACGTTTTATATGATTTAGGTTTTTATCTCAATATTAGGTACATAAAAGGATAACAAGATTACGGACATTTTCCGTGGTTAAAATAAATTATGTAATGAAGGTACAACATAACGTTTCGAGGTTTGAAATCTATCCTCTTCGTCAGGTGGGGAAGGTATTAATATTTACAAAAATAAAGAACATGAAGGGAAAGAAGAGGGTTCAAACATATCCAAAACCGTTGAACTCTTTTCTTTTCCTTCGTTTCTATATTTTTGTATATATTAATTCCTCCACCACCTGACGAAGAGGTAGATTACAATCCTCGAAACGTTGTGTTATAGCTTTTCTTATATTATAACGATGGCAGATGTTCGAAAACCTGTTATCCATTCAAACCTTCCAAAACAAACTTTAAACTAAGAAACACGTGTCTATATGTCACTTTTGTTTCATAAACATTAAATTTTATAAGTAGATGTTTCCACCAGTAACTTGATGTCTCAGAGCTGTTTCATCTGTGACCTGTGACACTACATCTCCACTCCTCACCTTCTGACGCTTGTCACAGGAGTGTTCCTGGTGCCATACTTCCTGGTGCTGATACTATGTGGAGTGCCGCTGCTCTACATGGAGTTGGCCGTGGGGCAGTTCACTCGTCGAGGTCCCATCGGCGCCCTCTCCCAACTCTGCCCCATCTTCAAAGGTAATTCTAACTGGCCAGAGGCTCTTTTTTGGTGTTTTTCAAGATGAGTTGGATACATTTTCAGTGCTAGTAGTTGATATTCGGTTTCAGCTGAACCTACTATATAATTGATGGCTCTTTTCATATGCGTGACAAGCAACTCTAAGAAAACATGTTAATAATTTATACTCATGTGTACATAAATATGAGCGAGTTGTGAAACTAGAATCATTTAGCAACTAGTTTGGTGAATGGTCATTTGTGAGTGAAAGCAGGGAGAAATATAAATTCTTCCTTTGTGATCGAGCACCTCTCCCAGATCTAGCAAATACTCCGTCATTACTGTTTGTAGTTGTGTCTACAAAGCGTTACAATACGTTTGATTATCTGACCAGACAGACATATGTGCAGTAACTAAGTAATGATTTTTGTATGATGTATTGAGAAAATAATAAACGCCCATCCCTGACTCTAGAACTAACATAACTATTTTTTTCGTTCTCTTGAGACAAGAAGCTTATAAATTGCACTTAGTCCTGTAAGAACCTTAGCGCTGCTTCCGAAGTGACAGGATATTCAGGATGGGTAAGGTTAGGGAGTAGGGGCCGCCTCCTTTCGAGATCCATGAGGAACAATTAGGGCACTAATCTCAAAGTCATGTCCCCTCGGAAGAAGGGGAGGCCAGCTCTGAACTAGCCTCCAGTCAAAGCAGGCAAGGGGTGGCACACCCTTGTCGAGGCTAGCAAGAACCTCTGATAGTCAGGGAACGAACTCCACCAAATTCCAACAGTCATCTCCCGCAGTAGACTAGACCTATCGAATTTGTCCTTTCACCCCAGAATCTCGACATTTGCTGATGTGCCACTCACGGACATCCATAGGGTTACCCAGATTCAAGTGACACATGAAGCTTTTGTTGTCCCCAGTGGTAGGTTCCACTTTATAATCTTGATAATGTAACTTATAACTATTGTTACTTAATATATTTGTCACAGCCGAAACCATTTGAATACAAGCGAGCTTTATTCCTTGGTAACACATAGGATAGCTTTTGAAAACACCATTTACACCACAATAACTTTCTATGCTCTCAACAAAGACTCAACACTGATTTTTGCAATGAAATTTGCGTTCCAGGAGCTGGTCTGAGCAGCGTGATGGTGTCTTTCTTCATGGCGACCTACTACAACGTCATCATCGCCTACTTCCTGTACTATCTGTTCACCTCTTTTCGCGCGAGCGCGCCCTGGTCAGACTGCAGCAACAAGTGGAACACGCCGCGATGTTGGCAATCCTCACTCAACACCTCCCGTCCGAACTTCTCCGTCTCCCCCTCCGAGGAGTTCTATGAGTAAGTTTATACTTTATAACAGAACAGATACGCCGCGCGCCGTCCAAAAGCAAAGTCTGAGACTGGGCAAAATGCAGTGCAAAATGGAAGGTAAAGTAATTTCTTGCCTGTATTCGCTTTCTTGGCTCTAGCCGACAGAGTTCTCACGTTAAGCACAGAATGATCACTACTTTATCACCAGTGTACGTCTGATTCGTCCTACTTGCTAATTTGTGACATTAATTTTCAATTATGGATAGAATTTCACACTTTATCTACATACAAATAAGTGCATCTCAGTATATATTATGATTACCCTGATATTGCATTTAAGTATCACCATTCTTTGTTTGAAGGTTATTTTTGACGATGGAAAGATTGTGAAGGAAACAGGATTTTTTCGGACATTTGCCATCTTTCAGTGAAACAATAAATCATGCTAGATGAACCAATTATTTTAAGAAAGAGATTTTAATAAGCTCATCTATACCAATAATAACAAAAGGGCCCATTCCTGACCCCCTTCCTTTTTATTTCCACCATCTTGTTTTTGTCTGCCGTGACGATTGCCATCGGCTAGTACCCTCTGGTCAGTCGTAGGTTGTTGGTAGACGAATGCAGACGTATTGTGACCTGTATTCTGTAGTTCAGTTTTAATGATTAGTGTTGTGTATAGTTTTTTATTAAGTGCATGTTTTTAGAGTTAGTGAAGTTGAACAAACAACATGGTGGTTGTGACTCCTGACTTAGGCGTGCCACAACGCTTTGGTATGATTTGTTTATTGTAACCTAGTTTGTATTAATTATTATGTTTTAGGTTAGTTATTACCTGAAGAAGAGATCAGATTGCAGATCTCGAAACGTAGTGTTACTGATTTATTGTTTCACTGAACGATGGCAAATGTCCGGAAAAATCCTGTTTCCTTCATCACCATTCTAAAAAAAACACGATTTTCATCCCCTTGGGGGGGGGGACCCCTGGACTCTCTCTCGATGAATCCGCCTCTTATGTCAATTAAGTTGTACCTTCGATGCGTTGTAAATAAAGACAAGTCGTCTATACACGTTTGGATGGGATTTGTGTAGGCATACGAGCTTACAACATTGAAACGCGGCGAATCCTTTACAATGGAAAAGAAATTAACATCTGTCCAATAAATTCTGTATTTCATTCAATGCTAATTTATGTTTCCGATACTGAAGTAATTAGTATTTAATGTGTGCACTGACAATGCACAAATGAACACCCCGTGAGTTGTACTTTACGACTGGTTTTACGATGCAACTCATTCTCATTCTCATTATGTGGGTTGTTAATTAATATTGAGAGCGAGAAGTTATGACTACACGGCCAGCATTAGTGTCACACTACTACTACCAATTACTTTATGTGCTGTATTTCGAAAAGATTTATGGCTGAAGGATTAGACTTGTTTTTATCTGGGCATATTTACATTATCACAGTATGACAATTAATAGTCGACGGCATCCAGTGCTTTCAAAATATTGATGAAACTTAGATGGAAGTATAAACTTACATAGATCGTTGCTTTTGCATAATTCAACTGTATATAGAAATGAAACGTTTATTCTCTCTTCACAATCAATTAATTGTAACAAAACAACAACAATATTATACTTCTATACCTAGTGTTTGATCAAATAACGTGTTAACTAATTAGGATGTGTTTTTATATTATTGAAAACAAATGTTATAATAATAATAATAATAATATTCTTTATTGCAGGAAACAATTAACAATATATTGTATTGCAAGCGTCATATAGAAATAAAAGTCCTAATCTAATAACTAACACAATTAATTTTAATTCTGAGTAAAAAAATATTCGAATAAATTTAAAATAAAAATTACTTTTTGGATATGTGCCACCTGCCGCCGTTTTCTCGATAGTGGCCAAATTTTCTTGGATATCACAAGGGGAGTTGGAATTTTTTTAAATGTTAGTGAAGACTATCCCAGCGACCCATCGCAAACTCGTCAACTGAGTAAAATGCTTTGGAAACTAAGAAGTGTTTTAATCGAGATTTAAATTGTTTGTGGTTATTGACGCATTTGATCTCTTCATAGGAATTATTAAACAAAACAGCCTATAAGCTGCTGCAGAACTGCTGAGAGAATAAATACACACGCAAGAGAAGATAAATTCTTCTGTTTTTGCGTGGGAGTCACCAGTATTTTATATTTTCAATTTGGAATTTTATTTTTGTCTCCTGTTAACCTGGGCAAACACGCACGCGCGCGCGCACACACACACACACACACACACACATATCCACACATACAATATGAAAACATATGCTATCACATGTAATATCATTACCGTATCTATTCGATCGTATCTCTCTTGAGGCAACTACTTTTGAGGCAAAAATAATTTACGCAAAAGTAAATTTGTTTATAACTTTATTTTTTTAAATAGATTTTTTACTTATTATTTAGAGGAACATATTACCTTACTTGTTTGGTTATTATTATTATTGTTTAAGAAAAATGTAGTTAGTAACTAGTTTAATACAGAAAACAATTGTTCCAATTGATTAGTATCATGATTCAAGAGCCAATCCTTGACACGGATTTTTAAGGTTTTCATTGTGGGTGAATTTTTAATGTAAACAGGTAAACTATTGTAAAACTTGGGTCCGAGGTAGATAAAAGACTTCTGCAGCAAAGAGCTATTAACTATCGGTGGCCTGATCATGCCGATCTGCCTGGTAATATATCCTCCATGTGTTGTTTGCAGACCAACAGTTACTCCTGGATTACCACTAATTTGGAAAAATAACCATAGCACTTTAAAAACATATAGATGCCGCAGTGGAAGTATTTTCAGCTTAAAAAACAATGGAAAAGCATGTTCACGTCTATTTTTCCAAAAAATAATTCTGATGAATGATTTTTGAATAGTTGTAATTTTCTTTAAATGTGATTTAAATGTACTGCCCCAGCATGACAGACCATAGTTTAATTTAGAATGAACAAATGCATAATACATTTTTATTAATACATCGTCGTAACAAAGTCGTCTAATAAAATAAAATTTTCTAAGAAATACAAGTAAATATGTGCTAATTGTTTTTATATGTACTTTCCAAAGAAGGTTTTCATCAATGTGGAGTCCCAAGTACTTCACAGTGTTGCCCTGAGTAAGGGTGACACAATCACATTGATTCTTCTGTTGACAACTCAAATTATGGTACTTCAAAGGTTCATCATAATTGAAAGTTTGAGTTAATGAAAAATATTTATATATAGTGATTTCTGAGCATTTAATGCAAGTCCATTGTTACTAAACCATAATCGAAGATAGTATAGATCTTGTTGTATATAATTCCACAGAAGTCGTTTAGTTGGGGCACTATAAGATAAAGCTGTATCATATTATCTTCCCTATGCTTCCTAATGTTTATATTGTCTTATTCTATCAAATAAAGGTATAGAGAGCCGGTGAATTACGAGTTCTATATAACTAAGGTTCTACTGTCACAGACAGCATTTATTTGAAACTGCGTTATCTCTAACTCATTTCCAAAGGCCGACATTTTAGACCGTACACAAACGGCTCTCTCTAAACAGTACAGATTCTTCTGATCCCATGTAAATATAAAAGTAAAAAAAAAAAAAAAAAATACTTTGTATATCACCATCAGATTTTAATGTTATGGACATTACTTTCGTCCATCATACTTATTTTTCATTCTTATGTTTATTACGTAAATTGTTACTATTAACATGTTTCTAGCCGCAAAGTGCTCCAGTTATCAGCTGGTATTGACAAGCCCGGGTCAGTCCGATGGGAGCTGGCAGCCTGCCTGTTCCTCACCTGGGTCATCGTCTACTTCGCTCTGTGGAAGTCGGTGAAGTCGTCGGGTCGAGTGCTCTACTTCACCGCGACACTGCCATTCGTCCTGGTGCTGGCCTTCCTCGGTCGCTCACTCACGCTTGAGGGCGCCGACAACGGGCTCCAGTACTTCTTCAAGCCCCAGTGGGTTCTACTGTTGGACGCTAAGGTCGGTGGTTGTCTCAATTCTTTTTGCTGAACCTGTTGGAGTGCCATTAGCTGTTCTTGTTCCGATCCCTGTTCGGGCGCCATCAGCTGTTCTTGTTCTGACACTGTTCGGGCGCCATTAGCTGTCCTTGTTCTGATCCATGCTCTGGTGCTATTGGCTCTCCTTGCTCTGATCTAGTTCGCCCACCATTAGCTGTCCTTGCTCTGATCCTCTGGTGCTATTGGCTCTCCTTGCTCTGATCTAGTTCGCGCACCATTAGCTGTCCTTGCTCTGATCCATGTGCGGGTGCCATTAACTCTCCTCGTTCTGATTGCTATTAGCTGTCCTTGCTATGATCCCGTTAGAGGGCCATTAGCTGTCCTTGCTCTGATCCCTGTTCAAGTGCTATTAGCTGTTGTTGTTTCGATCCCTGTCCTGCTGCCATTAGCTGTCCTCGTTCTGGTCGCTTTTAGCTGTCCTTGCTCTCATCCCTATTCAGGTGCCACTAGTTGTCCTTGTTCTGATCCCTGTTTGGCGCCATTAGCTGTCCTTATTCTGATCCTATTTGGGTGTCATTACCTGTCCTCGTTCCGATCCCTGTTCAGGTGCCATTAGCTGTCCTTATTCTGATCCTGTTCGGGTGCCATTAGCTGTCATTGTTCCGATCCATGTTCGGTTGCCATTAGCTGGCATTGTTCCGATCCTGTTCGGGCGCCATTAGCTGGCATTGTTCCGATCTCTGTTCGGGCGCCATTAGTTGTCATTGTTCTGATCCTGTTTGGGTGCCATTACCTGTCCTTGTTGCGATCTCTGTTCGGGTGCCATTAGCTGGCATTGTTCTGATCCTGTTCGGGTTCCATTAGCTGTCCTTATTCTGATCCTGTTTGGGTGCCATTACCCGTCCTCGTTCCGATCCCTGGTCGGGTGCCATTAGCTGGTATTGTTCTGATCCTGTTCAGGCACCATTACCTGTCCTCGTTCTGATCCTTCTTCAGGCTCCATTAGTTGTCCTCGTATAGTATACTTATGGTTATAAAATAGACTAAAAACCCGAATTAAGTACCTAGTTTATTTACAAATTTTGTTTAAAGGCCATTTTGTATTTTTTTGTTTTATATTTTAGTTTTAGAAATGTCATATTAGATACAAGAAACGAACTATTGACATACTGATAGTGTATTGTGATAACAGAGGAACACAGAAGGCACGGAGCAAAGTGCTGCTCTTATCAAAGGACAATCACAAGCTGGACTGACTTTACTTTCATGTTTTAATTTTTGTTGCCCTGCCACGATACTTGAAACTGTGGCAGTGTAAATTCCGTTTATGTAATTTGTAATGTGCACTTGTATTATTGATGGAATAAATCATCATTCATTAACTTTCCATCGCTGAATCTCTGACTCTCGTTTGGCCGCAGGTGTGGGTGAACGCAGTGGCGCAGAACTTCAACTCCATCGGGATCTCGTTCGGGTCGGTGATCTCGTTCGCCAGCTACAACCGATACAACAACGAGATCCTCGTGGACACGGTGGCCGTGTCTGTCATCAACGCCGTCACCAGCCTCATCGTCGGCATCTTCGCGTTCGCTACGATCGGCAACATCGCTCGCGAGCACAGCACCAACATCGAGAACGTCATTAACGACGGTGAGTATCTCGTCAGTCGTCATAGATATCGGTAACTATCGTCACTTGGTACTCGCCATTGTATTCTGAAAATGATCCAGAAATGTCAGTATTTGTAGGCATCTATGTCAGAATTTTATACCTCTTGGTAGACCTGAAACTATTGGGGGCCCACATTGAGCATTTGGCTTCCAAGCGTCCATGTAGTGGATGTTCCTGCTGTCCAGAGTTATAGTACATCATAATACATTATGTTACATATACTTATTTTGCTCTTTTCATTCTTATGTTACAGTGTTTTGAGGCACCTCTCATAAAATTAATAATATTCTAATACACATAATCAGGTGATTCAGATCATAAGTAGAGTTGAGTAGGATAAGTAGGGATAGACTTTGCAATGGGATAAGTTCACCACTTTACGTGGAATATCAGAGTTTAACCACAATTATCCTGTGTGTATTGGAAATTTGTGTGGTTACTTTTAAGAATATCGATATTCACAATACTAGATGGCATGACAACAAGAGATTTTTGGCCATGACAACAAGACAGTTTAATGTTTCCTTAGTAGTTAAGTTTAGTTTGTTTATTCATTTATATTTGTTTCCTTGTTGATATTGCTTTTGCTTAGCTCTTCTTTTAATATGGGGTTTTAACATTCTTTTTAATTTTAATTTCTTCTACTTTGCTTTTTAAATTTGATTTTTAAGCTAGAATTTTAACTTTAACTTATGTTTTTTAACTATTGCTGGCTATTTATCTATTTGTATTAATAATTTTTAATCGTTTTACTATCACTATCTCGTTATTTTTTGTTCATTTAGCTGTTAATTTTGTTGTACTGTTGTGTGTTTATTTATACATTTTATTACTAACAATTCAACTCAAGTTTTCATCAAATGGAAGGAATGGACACATGGTGGACTCTGATTATCTAATTGGACAAATAAAGATTGAATTGAATTTTCTAAAATGAGTGTAAAAGCGATTTTCAAAATATGTCAAAGTAAATGTGTATTTAATGTACTTGATCTATTCATTTACTTTCTCATTTCGTTCGCAGGACCTGGGTTGGTGTTTATACTCTACCCCCAGGCCATGGCTCATATGCCCTTCTCCAACTTCTGGGCCGTCCTCTTCTTCTTCATGCTGCTTTGCCTTGGCCTCAACAGTCAGGTACGAGAATTACAGTTTAAAAAAACTGAGAGATTGAGACTAACTGAAGAAATAATACAGCAAGATGTGAACTTTCCCCAGGAGGGTTCACTTCTGGCTGGTTTATACCTTAAAGTTGAACCACCATTGAGCACAGCAAAAACCGATGTGTCACTTACATCTGGACAACCTTGGGGATGTCCAGGAGCGGCACATCACTAACCGCAAATGTCGAGATTCTGGGGTGCAAGGCTAGTTCGATAGGTCTAGTCTACTGCGGGAGATAGCTGTTGGAGTTGGTGAAGTTCCTTAAGAGTTAAAGGCTGTTGCTAGCCTAGACATAAGGGCGTGCCACCCCCTGCCTGCTTTGACTGGAGAGGCTGGTTCAGAACTGCCTTCTCCTTCTTCTGTGGGGACATGACTGAGATTAATTAATTCTTCCTCGTGGATCTTGACAGGAGGCGGCCCCTACTCCCAACCTTACTCATCTAGAATATCCTGTCACTCCGGAAGCAGCGGAACGATCCTTTTAGGACTAGGTGTAATTTCTAAGCTTTTTGTTCTAAGAGAACAAATGTGAACTTCTCCCATTAGGTTTCATTGAGGGACCCCAAAGTATAATAGAAGAGAAAATGAATTGGACCACTCTATAGCAATAAAATATTAGACTCGATATAAGTCATAAATGGTTTTTGCCGGAGCCGTTCCATTGTGATAGGTATGAAATCCTAAGATAACTGCCTCATCAATTTGGAAATCCTTTTTTAAATTTAATATAAAACTTTAGAAATTTGTTCTGTTAACACTTTCACTGTGACTATACCTTTATGTACATATACATATATATATACATTATGCAGGCACGTTCTCAGTCCGATTTTACAACAATTTTACTGTACAAGTGTGGCGAGACATGGCGGGGCCCGCCAAAGCGGTGTACGGCTGTGTGTCATCCCTAAAGTATCAACAGCACTCAGTGTGTTGTTAACAGATTTTGGTTTTATACACCAGTTAGTTCACCATCTTCTAAACTATTCCGATAGAATATTTCAACAAATAGTGTTATGATTAACTATTATTAAACGATTACTCAAACAATGAGTGCCTAAAGAAGGTTTAACACCATTCTTACATTTTTGGGAAGATC
Organism: Homalodisca vitripennis; assembly: GCF_021130785.1. NCBI lineage: Eukaryota > Metazoa > Arthropoda > Insecta > Hemiptera > Cicadellidae > Homalodisca > Homalodisca vitripennis. The sequence goes on along the minus strand of NC_060214.1, from coordinate 11,959,504 downwards.
ATAAAATCAGTTAGAAAGTACGCAGAATTTCTGTAATACATTTCTAACTATGATCCACTCATACGACTCCGTCATTTTTATTATTTAAAGAATTAAATAATTGTAATTAAATATTGAATTCCAAAACTCTGTATAGAAAGTGCTAGTTTTATAATTTTTAGCCAACCATTTTCTGTCTTTTTGTATACAGCATGTTAGTTTACTAAGCAATACTCTAATTATATTAAACAATGTTTTGAAAGGACATTTGTTATTGTTATATGTTACAAAATGTATAACACAACACCTGAGTTCAATTTCTCCTGTCTGGACTCCAAACAGTTTTTGGGTACGGTATGTTAGATCACTTTTCTTTCTCTTCTTTTTTCTTTCTTTCTTTTTTCTTTGTGTACTAATTATTTTCTCACCCGAAGAAGAGGATAGATTACAATCCTTGAAATATTGTGATATACATTTTGTAACATATAAAAATTGCAAATGTCCGAGATCCTGTTATCCTTTCAAACCGTCTATCGTAAATACAGAATTTTAAACAAAGATATGTGTTGTAATAGGGAGTAACCACGTTTTTCAAACTGATGTTTCTTTGTACTAGATTATTTTCTGTTTTGGTTTTAAATTTTCAAATACAGTGGTATGCCTAATGTTACATACAGATACAATGTAACGAGTGTGTGTATGTGTGTTGCTCAGTTTGCGATAGTGGAGGTGGTGGTGACTTCTCTCCAAGACGGGTTCCCCAACTGGATCAAGCGGAACCTTGTCTGCCACGAGATCCTGGTCCTCGTCATCTGCTTCATCTCCTTCATCTTCGGGCTGCCTAACATATTTCAGGTACCTTCGCAATGATCAGTCTCAAGCAGAACAAATAGTAGAGGCAGAATCTTACGTATAAATTGTTTTATATTTTTTGTATCCGTAGACTACTCTGATTCCATATAAATCAGTTTAAAATGTTTTCGAAATATCTAAAATGATGGAGAAGCAAATACATGTACATACATGGAAATCTGTTGTATATAAAGACAACAAATCAATTATTCATGGGCAGTGTTTCCATAAAAATAATAGTTTAAATTTTTTTATGGCAAAAAATGTCTACATTATTTGATTTTATACAAACTCATAATGAACAAATTCTTTTTAACTAGTTAGAAACTATACTAATGAAGTAATCGAAGAATTTTAGCAGAATAAACACAACAGAACTCTGTAATATAATATTTAAAAATTTTACAAAACTATTAATCCATATGTGTAATAATATGTAAACTCCTATTCTATGTTCAATGTCTTGAAAATAACTAGGATTTTCAGGACATTTTCCATCGTTCAGTGACACAATACAATCAGTAGCATAGTTCGTGATACAATACAATCAGCAACATCGTTCATTGATACAATACAATCAATAATACTATGTTTCGAGATCTGATCTCTTCCTCTGGGTTAATAACTAAACAAATGCATGGCTACAGTCTAGGTTAAAGTAAAGATCTATCTATATATTGTAGTCCTGCATTAGTTTAGTCATTTACCTGAAGAACAGATCAGGTTGCAGATCTCGAAACGTAGTGTTACTGATTGTATAGTATCACGAACGATGTTGCTGATTATATTGTATCTCTGATTCATGGCATATGTCCGGAAATTGCTGTTTCCTTCACAATCCTTCCATTGTCAAAAACAAACTTCAAATAAAGAATTAACAATGTACACAGGTAAGTCCAAAATTGATTTTATAGAGAATTAGGTTCTCTGCTCGGTTAATTGTGACGTCCTGAACCCTTACCTGTAAACTCCATGAATGAAAAAGGCAATTCATTATAACAATTTAAACTGTAAAAGTGAGAAAGATATAAATGAGTTAAAATTTCCATTTTACACCTAATTGTCGCAGAACTTATTTTGAAAACTCTAGTCACCTTGTTACTCTGAATTTTACTCTCCTCAAGCAAATCCTTAAGCTTGAGTACAGAGCAGATTGAGGCGTCGTTGTGAGGGGAAAGCCTTTTACCTCAAATGTGTTTAGTCTCACTCATTGTGATACATCCATAATATTAAAAGTTGTAAAAACTATTTATTAAATACCCCTAGCTTTATAATGTTAAATTTCATTTATATTTTAAATTGTTTAACAGTTACGAATAATATAAAATTATACTAATTTTCTTAAAATGTGTAGAAAGTACACATTGGATAGTGTCTCTCTTACAGTTGGCCAAGCGATCAGTAGAAGTGCTGAGCCTAAGCTAAATGTTAGAGCTGTTTGTGTTAGATATAGCTATTATAAAGGAGTAGGTGTAAAACATAGTGGCATCAAGAAAAGGTTAGAATAATAACTGGAAAATGTGCTAAACACATTCAAGTCAAACCATAAGTGACTTTAAATGTAGTTTCTATCTGTATAGGAACTGCACTACATCTGAATCTAGCTTCGGCTCTGACATGGCATTAAGTTTTCCCTGTCACAAAAGAAAATATTTTTCTACAGATATTATTAAATAAAAGCCTATAATAAGACCAGTAAGGTCTTAGCCTTTGAGGTACAGGATGTGGCCTTAAACTGTCCATTAGCAAGTGAATGATTGATTTTTGTGTGTTCCAGGGAGGAATATACTTTTTCCAACTGATGGACCACTACGTCGTCACCACCACCATCATCTACATCGCTCTGTTCGAGGTTTGTTATAACTAAACACGATACCACCATCAAGGGCATATTTAGCACAGGGCAAACAAAAAACATTGAGCTTTGGGGCTGCTTGGCAAACTCAAACTAAAGGGATATAATGTAAACAAAGTAGACCCCAAGATAGAGCCCTGAGGCACTCCATAATTTTCAGATTGCCAGTAGAAGGAACCATTTAAATATAAAGACTGTCTCCTGTCACTTAAATAAAACCTAAAAAAATCAACAGTGACTCTTTCAAAAGAGTAAAAGGGCAATTTGTCCAAAAGAATTTCATGCGCTCAAATGTTACAAATTAGTATACAATTCAAAATCAAAGGATTTTTGTAAAAAAAAAAATAGTTTCGACACAAATGTGGTGTATGTCATTTTTATAATATTTTAGTGGCTCAGAGTTGTGAAATTTATCACAATCACTAAAGTACTCGTATTAAAAACCTGCTTTATAGTTGGTAGTGTATACATGTCCATTGACCTCATGTATTGTTTGTTTTCAGTCTATTTATAACTCACAAGCTGAAGTTATTTTGCAGCTGGTGTACTATCAAATAGTTACATATTTTAATAATTGTTTAGGTACATTATAAATAATTAGTGATAGCACATTGTTAATATTGTTGACACACAAGCATTCCTGAAAAATTCCTCGGTTGAACTGTGGTTAACAGTCGATACCGAACTAGCAACGTCTCACTGAGCTTCTGTGGTCGTCTTTACCCGTGATGATGGAGAGCAAATGGTTACTAATTATCTAAAGTGGCAGGTAAGAGCACCTTACAGTTTGATGGATTACTTTGAAATTAGGGAAATCCCAAATCCCACTGCCTCAGCAGCCAGCTTTCCTCATTGGAATCCCAATTTCACATTAAGTACAGTGCGTCCACATTCCTATCATCTATCTCCTTTGTTTTTATTTTGTTCAAGTAGGAGAAAGAGCTGAGAAACCTTTCCTTGCACTTAGTCCTAGAAGGACCTTTGCACTTGCTTCCACAGTGACAAAATATTCTGGATGGGTAAGGTTGGGGGCAGAGACTACCTCCAGTCGAGGTCCATGAGAAAGGATTTTGGGTTATCCCAGGCACGTCACCTTGAAAGAAGGGAAGGCCAGGCCAGCTCTGTACCAGCCTCTCCAGTCAGATCGGGCAGGGCACAGTACTTCATCATGTCCAGACTAGCAACACTCACTCCAACAGTCATTCTCCACAGTAGACAAGACCTATCGATCTACCCTTCCACCTCGATCTTTGCCGCTCCTGGACATCCACAAGGTTGACCAGATCAGTTTTGCAGTACCCAGTGGAAAGTTAACCTCATCTATTCAGAAGTGAAACCTCCTGGGAACCAGTGTTCTTAGAAGAATATGGACTACAAGAGAAAGAGGGTGTTTAGATGTCAAGGAAGTGTAATTTACTGTCATAGACGTGTAACTATAGCTATGGAATTGTTTGCTGCCAGGTGATAGCGATATGTTGGATGTACGGCACGGATCGCCTGTCCAGGGTCATCCAGCACATGACGAACCACTACCCCTCGCTGTACTTCCGCTTCTGCTGGCTCATCGCTTCTCCCTTACTCATAACGGTGAGTAAGCTCTATGTATAGCGAGTATCACGTAGCGAAGGTGATGAACTGAACATAACATCTAACTTGGTGTGTCTTTGTAGAACGATACGTATTTCTGTGTCTGTTAATACATGTTTTAACATGTTTAAAACTACAAAAGAAAATCAAATAAAATTGGATCTGAATGTATGTTAATGTCTGTAAATTTAATAAAACAATTTTGAAAAAAACTGGATGAGATTGACAAAATTATTTTTTTTTAACTGATACAAAATTTTTACTTTTATTATTAAATTAGATTTTCCAATTTCACTTGAACAATGTTTTTTTTTTACTATTTCTTACTTTTCATACTCTACAAAAAATCTTTGTACAGACAATGTTGTTTTCCAATAAAAATTAAAACTTTTTAAAAAAACATAACAATAATTCTAAATTCATTTTGTAAGAGAATGTATCGAAATAGTTTGTACTTAGTTATGAAAATAAAAATTCAACAATCTATAGTGTAACAAGGAGTAGTATGTTCATTTTTTTTCACTAAATACAAGTAGCAAAATATACCATTTCTCCAACATTTAATTGAAAAGTAGAAAAATAATCTTCAAAATATGAACTAGATACGGAAGGAACTGAATTGTCAATGTTTTCTAACGAGTTAATAGAAGCATACTACAGGATAGAAGCCACAGTTTTCCCAAACCCCAAACCTCAACCTGTAGAATGCGGGTGCAATGTGGCAATGTGGGAATGTAAGGTGGAGAGAGCGTAACACTGTGAGAGAATACAGACTAGTGTTTGTTACTATAGGTTATTAAACCTGCATGAAATATTGCATCCAATGAATAATGGAAGTATCCGATGGAATAAAAAATATTCATCTTTTTGATATTAACCCATTGGCTTATACATATTTTTACTATCAGCTCAACTGGAGTTATCCTATTAAAAATGCTAAAAACGTAAGAGTTTTGTTATATGTTTATAAAAAATTTATTTTTCAAGTTATTTGGTTATATTTTTACATCTTTTTGGATTAACATGAAATGGGCTTTAATAATAAATAGATAGTGATATATTTGGTCATAATTTAAAATAATAATGCTGTACAAAATTTTTTTACTCAAATAATATAAAATAAAACACCCCATTGTTGCTTTTATTTTATTTGAAATGTATTTCTCTACCTAGCAATACTAGAATATGTGTATATATATGCATAGTTTGTCAGAATAAATGTTTTTTCTAAATACTGAAAATTCCAAGAATATTGATTTTTTTCTCTTATAGTACACTAATATTCTTATAGTAACTTATTATTCATTTAAATTTCAATTAATTGTAGTATTGCAGTTTTTTTTATGTGTTACAATAATATTAGTCTAATTTATACTAACATTTGGTTGAAAAAGGAGTTTAAAAAAAAAATGATTTAGATGGCGCTGTACTTGTCACGGAACGGTTCCGTGATATAAATTTTGAGCCCAGACTAGCTGTCACGGAACCATTTCGTGATACAAGGCCAATGGGTTAAACCATCATAATAATATACCAGCTTACTGATTCAGTATTTAAAATTTCATGTACATATCGCATTATATGTATTATCATATTACTTAGAGCAGATTATGTTAATGCAATTAGACCAAATTAAGGGAAGAATCCATATTGAAGCCCAGAAAACAAGCGAAGGGTTGTTTAAGAACAGTAAAATTATCTGTTACAGCAATAATTTCAAAATGAGAAACTTTGTGGTTGGAAATGGACAAATCGTTTTCTCAGTTTTCAAATAAAGACCATCACACTGCTTCACCCCCTCTCCCCCTATCATGACAACTTCTTACTATTTTGATAATGACAGTAAGATTCAATACATGTTGCTAAAAATAAGTACGGAAATAATCTTTTTCATCAGACCATTTAAAGAATTATCAGTACTGCCTCATCACATAGACGTGTGGTGGGCCTGCAAATGGATTAAGATCATTGAAATAAAAAATGAACAATAAGGGTCCAAGATCGACTCTTGAGGTATGCCTTTCGTAACTGAATTCTGTAACACTCCGTTCTTTGTCGGAAAACCTTTATTTACATAAGCACCACCACTGGAAACTGTATGGTTCTTAACTGAAACCAAACTTGGCAAGAATTCTATTTAAAATTCACCTGACTAGGTTTAAACGTTTAGTCCATTCTGATGTAAAAGTATAACATTTACGGTTTTCAATATAAAGAGACAATTCAGATTACAGATATTAGTTTACACAACTTCCCACAGGAAGTTCATGTTTTTAGCCCCTGAGAATATTTGTTTATTCAATCATAACTCTTTGGATTCCTCATTCCGCTGTTACATGCAACTTTAACAGAAGAAAAGTGTACTTTCAATTTTGACCGAAAGAGATGAAAGGCTCAACAGATTTTATCACAAGACTTGTCATTGAAGTCCTAATATATGTTGCAAGTTATGTTACTGGAAATTCACTTTCACTGTTGACCGAAACAGAATATTAACAACTGTTTCTGGTTGGAAAAATATATAACAAGAAAATGGTTTCATGAAATACACTAAAAATACATCACATGTACGAGTATAACATGTGACGTCCTAGTTCACATTTTCAGAGATTATAACAGATTTCTACAAATGGCTCGTAACTCATGTCAGATATGCTGGGTAACACTTCCTGTTGAGTTGTTTGTAGCTTATATTTATGCTCTGGTAGTCTGAAGCATTCTGTGTTCCAGTGTGTGCTGGTGTTCAGTATCGTGGACTACGAGCCCCCGACGTACAACAACGGTAGCTACAAGTACCCGTGGTGGGCAGAACTGCTAGGGTGGGGCGTGGCGGGCAGTGCGCTCATCTGTATACCTATCACAGCCATCTACGTGTTGTGCTGCGTACAGGGCGACTCGTTAGGCAAGGTGAGTCACAACATTTTACCTTGAGAGCCATTTTGTTTTAAAAGGAATTTCACAAACAAAAAACTGTGCATAATTTTAAAGCTTAATACGATGGCCCACTACCACGTGTTCTAAAAAACTAATAGGTTAACTATAATATAAGCAGAATGCAAATTTGGATCCAAATTAAAAAATCGTAACCAAGAAGTTTTAGCCATTTTTCTCGACATAATTAATCAACCACAGATTCTACAACTTTCATGTAATTATTAATTATACCATTTCCAGTTCTTAGAGACTTTCCCAAATCGTTATTGAGCTGATTGAAATAAACACTTGTAATATAAAAGACATTTTTATTTCTTCCACAATTTTAGTTTTTGGTCTTTACAATTAGTTTTAAATTTTATTCTAACCATTTTATCAAATATTTTTTTCTATTTTACACTTGTTTTTCTGTAAACTATTACTGATGATGCCTTAACCGGCGAAAGCTCTTTTAAAAATAAATAAAAATTGTGGAAGAAATAAAAATGTCTTTTATATTAAAACCCGGTGACTTCCATCAATCATACAAAGCAGAAAATGAAATAAAGACTTCAAAATAGTTCACACCAGTCATCATTCACCATAAACATCGTTTTCCAAAACAAACGAGATAATTTCTCAGGAGTTGTGACTGGAAAACTGGCTGCGTGACACGTGTCCACCACGTTGGTCACATTCTTGTACGACTCCGGTGCCTCCTCCATCACCTTCACACACACCACAAGTGATCTTATATACCACCATAACAAATATGTATATTATTTCTAAATTGTACTATATATTGTTGGTTTTTGTTTGCTACGTTATAGATTAAATATTTTTTTTTATCCACAAGGGTTCCAACACAACGCAATAAATCTTCCCTACTCTCTAACTTTTTATTCCCTTGGATTACTACAGGTCCTTCAATATGAAGGAACAGCTGGCTAGTAAGAAATGTGGTTAAAACAAGTATAGAATCGTGTAATCAGATGCCTATTCTGTGGACTTCAAACACTATTCTGAACTAAACACAAAGTAATCCAATATGGCTAGTAACGGTTTTGGTTTCTCAAAGAGGTGCTACTAAATGTCATAACCTCAACAATCTCATCTGTACTCTCATCTCTCTGACACCTTAGCACCGCCCTCGTACTAACAGAACCAACTCTGTTGCCAGAAAATTGTGGCAGCTATGAAGCCTCGGTGCGAGGACGTCAGCGCGGCTCACAGCATCGCAGACCTCGGCAGCGAACTCAAGGAGGTCAGGAGTCTGATGGAACCGAGCACACCGACCCACAAACAACCGAGGATAGAGATCATGAAGAAATAGCTGTCTGGTGCTCAGTGTATTTATGTAGATAGCAGTCGTTAAGTTGTAAGGTTGGCACCACTGGCTGGGCCGTTCAAGCATCACGTCGTCTTAAGGGAGCAACGGATCGTGAGAAGATCGGATGAGCGGTTTTAAGGACAATTTGTGAAATTGACGTCAATGATTTTATGGCTTTTAGTGTATTTAGAAAATAATGGCCAAATTTTAGACACAAGCCAAGAACTTCCATCCGATTTATTAATGATTCATACTGATTACTGGTTAATATTATTCATCGAGCATTCAACAAGTTAATACTCGTGATTTGCAAAATACCCTCTTGTGAATAAAATTTCATGCACGGTGCTAATGTTATGGTTAATGAAATATACTTCCTCAAAAGATGTCAATTTTAATTTTAAAAATCACTTCACTGAGTGATTCCAAACTCAGGTTCCATCCGCCCTTGTGTCACAATCACTTACCAGACACAATTAAGTAAATTTAAATGGGTCTAAATTTAAAAGTCATGCAATTTGAGAGCGAATGAATAAAACTAGTACAAAAACCAGCAATAATCAAAAGTGCAATATGGTAATTGCAATATATATATGAAAAGGTAATGTATAGTACTAATAGATTTATGCTAAAATCTTGTTTATCCAAATAAATGTTGTGTGAAGTTTTGTTTCTTTTCAGGTGAAAAAATTAAAGTGAGTGAACTCTTTTTTTCTATAAATGTCATTATACAAGAGAAAAATTAAGGTGAAGTTTGCAGTAAAAATGTATTTCAGATCAGGTAGAGTGAATGAATTACTGAGTTTTATTTTCAATTTGGAGTGAATTGCTTTGAATTATTCAATATTAAAAAAATTATTCGTAACCAACTCTCATATTTGAACTTTATAACCAATGGCTACAAATACAAGACATGACTAATACATATTATGACTAACTTTTATACTTGAAGATAATAAGTTTCAATTTCTCTGCAAGCGTTGTTACTGGATAAACGAGTTTTTAGTTTCATAGGTTACGAGCGCAAAATGTGAAGAAAGTCTGTGATATAGGAGATCATTAATTTGTGATTAAATCAAAATACTGTATTATATTACATTCCATTTGTAAAAATATTAGGTTCTAAATCTAATTCTGTATTAATGTATCATTTACGCTATGTGTTTATTAACATAATTATAAGCTGGCTTTAAGTCGAATTGACCGAAATCCTATATTCTTGTCTATAATATTAAAATGAAACAATATCTAATGTACTTTTAAAGTTTTTAGGTTCTAGGTTGTTCTTAGCTCCCATGCTCGTAGTATTCTTATGCTTGTGCCGAGGGAATCGACTCTTCTGATTGCAATGTTAATTACTGAGAACCCGACACAACACGCCGTTGTCTGTCCGTCTGTGCGCCAACTCTCGCTAAACAAGTTCTAGAAACTTGAAACACAAATTCCTTTTTGTTTAAGAAAGAACTCTATTGGATTTTGGGCCAAAAGATCAAAATTGAGGTAAAAATAACATTCTACCATCTTTTACATTTGTCTTATAGGTAACTTACTACGATAAGAATGAGAAAAATATACCAAAATAAACCAATTTGTAATCATATGACACAGTTAACACGGGTGGATCAGATTTTCATTACATTCTGTCGGGTCCTTCGATTTTCTGTTGTATCCGGTTATCGTTTTATATAAAGAAGCTTACAGTTCGTTCAAGTAATTTTTCTGCACACAAGTCATAAAATATCTACTCTTTTATGGTTTATATTATTATTTAGTCACATATCTAAAACCAATGTTCAGCCGTAATGCTCAACTAATGAACTACAGTTGCTCATTTTCTCAGGTCGTGCTTTGCTTTAAACATAAACAACGTAGCTTTTTAAAAATATTACAAAAACTCGTGCAAGATTTCTTGTTATTTTGTACAAACAAACTTTTATTGTGGATTATACTTGGTACTATACTCTTTTAATTGTCAAAATTTTTATCCTTATCAATTAACAATTTGTTAAAATCCCCTAGAATCGTTCGATAATTTTCAAGAATACAGCTTGATAACGTTTAAAATTTAAATAGAGTATTACTCTGAAATAAACAGCCAAGTACAATACAATACTACTGACAGCTACCGAAGCTCTTCTGAATATAAAGCAAGCTGCCAAAACATTCCATAGAAAAGACGTTGCCCTTAATGTTAAGAACCCTTTCTAAGTGCCTTGAATGTGCCTGATTTTAAGTTTACATCTATTGATAAAAACATGAGTGTACAATTCAAGCAACAAACAACAATTTAGAACTAAATTTTAAAATATTTAAGGTTTAAATTTTTATTACCAATTGTCTGTCATCAAACTAAAAAATATTAAATAGATTGTTTTTTTTTATTTTTGAATTAATTGTACGAATATTAAGAATTATTTTGAACTTCTTTTACCTGAAGTGTTATAACTAACTGAACATGAAATGTCTTTTATGTAATGTCTTGTTTAGGTGAAATAAAACATGTTTTTAAATATTAGTAAGATAAATAAAATTGAATTTTAAGATACAACACTGATACTGTGTTGTACACTCATTTTTCTATCCCATTAAGTCATTCCATTTAATGATAATTATTATGATATTAATTATTTAATTATTACCAATCAAGTGCTCTTAGGTCGACTAGTGAATTTAGAAATAATTTGTTTGTAAGAAAATTGTTAAACAATCACGAACTGACTGTAAACCAAAAGATAATTAAATTACACAGTTTTTTTTAATCAGTGTTTAATTATTTATCACCTCCCATTTATTTTACAGGTATTCAAGCGTGAATCACACACCAACTGTTGTGTTTTAGGAATTATAAAATAAGAAATTAATAAAAGTATTAGAAAGGTAAGATTTGTATTAGTGATCTCTAACTGATAACGACAAAACAAACAAAAACATCAAACACATCATCGTCATCTACAAGATGGGGATTTATAGAAACTTCAATGATCCCACGATGTGCCCGTATTAACTGGAAAAAATAATTTCAATATGTATTTTCAATGTTTCTGGTGTGCCCCAAGGGGTACCTACAAATTAAGCAATCGTGAGCCTGACGGGGTACACAATAGTCTGAGGTATTTACATAAGCATGGAATCAAATTTAATAAATCACCAAGACGTGAAATAAGCAAACAAAACGTGATAAGGAAATGCATAGCTATATGTTGCCGGTTGAGTACACAATGGCAGTTTTGAAAGATCGCGTCTACTTGACCCCGATAGGGTATCATCGTCAACACAAAATAAAAAGACTGAAAGTATTTGTTCAGCTTTGTTAAGCTATTTTCAGCCAAATACTTGATCTGTATACACTTACCTGACATATTTGTTTTCCAGTTATTAAGCTAAAAAAATAATTTAATAAAAATATTTTTGAACTCGACACAAACCTCTCATTTTGACCTTCACAAAACTGGTGCAGTTGACGATACATTTCTTTTTAGTGTAAATTCCTTTATTGATTTCACAAAACATTATTACAATGCACATTGGCCCTCAGCTCTTGGACAAAGGAACATTCTCCAAACCTTTTTTATTAAGTTAGTATTTGATCAAAATTAGTTGAAACCAACATTAATAGTAATTTCATGTTAGATTGCACAAAAAGTTGATTTGTTACGATAAATACTTTAACAAGGACAATAAACGTGGTTGCATTCAAAATAATCTTGTATTTACAAAAACAAAATAATACAAAAGCTATAAGTAAAACTATAACAATAAATTAAAGAGTTGAATATGAAAAATTGTAGTACAGAAAATAATGATTACAAATAAAATATAGGCTGTCTGAATAGAGGAAGTAGTATTTTGACATTTTTAGGTTTTCAGGAAGTATTTTATGTTCCACAATGTTGATGCTGGGATAAGTGTAAACCACAGAACTTGTTGTCTTGCCCACTTCATTGGTGAATATCCACAATCCTGAGAACAAATACAAAAAATGTAAAATATTACATTACATCTACAATTTATACCACATGAAAATATGAAGGTAAGTAAAAACAGTTACAATTTTTGGATAGTGGTATTTCTGTAAAGCTTTTTATTGGTAGGATAAAAAATAACACACTAAACAATTTTAAAACATCACAATTTAACTCTTGGTCGGTTGAAACTAATATGTTACAAAGTCAGCCTATAACTGAGTGTGACCAAAATGGGAAGGAAAGTTCAATTTTCCATCGTTATATGTTACAAAAAGGTATAACACAACGTTTCGAGGATTGGAATCTATCCTCTTCATCAGGTGGGGGAGGCGTGTAGCTGTGCTAGTGACCTTGATCAGCAAGGGGGTTGGGGGGGAGAACTGTGTGCGTTTCTGCAAACTTGGACTAGGATCAACCCCCTCACCAGTGATTATACACAGATTGATATTTTTACACATGACTGTACAACTTTGGCCTACTCTGTTCGCACACACAGCTACATGCTTCCTACTGTATTTAGTATTTTTTAATAGTCCATAATTATTTTTCACAAACAGAAAAATAATTAAATAAATATCTAAAAATTTTAACTTAGAATAAAAGCTTTCATGTGTCTTTATGTATTCCTTTCAAACCAGTTGAAGGAAGTTTTCAAGGTAAGCTGTTGATTTTCCTATCCATTAGCTGCAATCCTCAGCTTTTAGCCCTATTAATTTGAACTTAATTATTACATACTTATTATTTACTTTCAGCATGTGCTTGCATAACTCCTAAAAATGTGTGGTAAATATAGCCAGCACTTGGAGGGTTAAAGTATTGTTTTATGCTTTAACTCTCCGAACTGATAATAAGAAACTCCCAGAATGATACACAGGCTTTGTCTTTGCGCAGTATATTTTTCGGATATTGTTTAAAAATGATTAATGTATGATAAATGCTAAGCAATAAGTGTTATATATCAATTTTTTTGTTAGATACCACAGAAAAATGTAAAATAATTAAAATATGCACTTACTAGAGTATTGTTTTTTTTTATATCTACATAAATTTAAAATTGCATTGTATATTTTTGGTTTTCTAAGTAACTTTCACATCACTTGAGATAGTAAGATACTGTACACGTAGAAAATATACACAGTTTTGTAGTGAACAAAAAGATTATAAAATATGTACACTTATATACAAAACAAAAAAGTTTTGATAAAAATGTATAGTATGTACTACTTTTTTTGGTAGTACACGTGACCATATTGGTGTTTGATAAATTCTTTGGGCAAGAGGAATATCAGACAATGATGAATTGTTGTCATTGCCACAATCAAATTTTCAAAACCCAATTCACACTCCACCGGTTTATAATCATCCAGACTATCTGATTACAAATCTGACAAAGAAATAACATCATGCACTTCATTTGCCAATATTGTACTTTAATAATCAGAACTAATATTTTCATCATCCTATAGTTCACATATATAATTTGAATGAGGATCGCCCATTTCAAAACGTAACAATCAATTATAAATAACTAGCCTACATAATAACCTACCAACAAAGAACATCAAGGCCGTGCATCGCGTCACCAGCTGCGTAGTCCATCAGCTGTATGCCGTGTGGAATTTGGATCGATATCAACTGACAACGAGTAATATAACGAATACAAACTATATAACATGAATTGATATTTATGAGTAGAGGATTCGACTGGTGCAAGTTATGTCTTTATAACTTAAATGGTTTTTGCGTAATAATAGTGGAAATTTGACCAAATTTGAATTTGAATTTGACTGACAGCTGTGTCGTCTTTATCAGTTCACAAGCGGTATTGATGAACGTCTGTGCTGTTGGTCATCAGTTGGAAGGGTTAATGTTGCGTTAATTTGAAGCAAGAGTTTAATAAAACATCTTGGATACAAATTATTATTATCAAGAGTAGATATTATACAGACCAGTAGAGAGAAAGGGCCGACTCAGCCCTTGATGACTGCGATGGGCCGCAGTTTGATGGCCTTCTTGCTGATGCCGGCTGCGTGACATGTGTCCACAACGTCAGTCACATTCTTGTACGACTCCGGCGCCTCCTCCATCACCTTCACACACACCACAAGTGTTTTTATATACCACCATAACAAACATGTATATTATTTCTAAATTGAACTATATATTGTTGTTCTATTTTGTTTGCTACGTTATAAAGTTTTAATATTTTTTTAAAACTCCACAAAAATAAATATAAACATAAAATAAACACACCTCTACGCCGTTTTTAGTAAAAGTTATGGACAAATAACACAAACAAATAATAATCTGCAGGGATAATGCCAATGTCTTGCGCATTTCAACACAATATATGTGTGATATATTTGAGTAAGACTTTGATGTCCCCAGCTTATCCCTTTACGTAGTACTAATGCTTCTGGTGTGCATAGTTTTGGTTCTTTAATCCTTGCATGGTTTGGTTTTGGTGTCTTTTTCTAGTTGGCATTACAATGTAAGGAGTTATTTGCCCATAAATTTTGCTAGGATCATCGTAGCAATGTGTTGTTCATGCCATTGTGTTTCTATTAAATAGGCCATTAAAACGATATGTCACAAGATAGGGGTTGCAATTTGAAAATTTAAAGTTACCTCCTCGTGCCTGTCTTTGAAAAGAGGAGGAAATTTTTTTATCATTCAAAAAATCCAAAAAAGTATTTTAATAAGCATGGTGAAAGTTGCACATCAATATCTCAATCCGTTTTGAATATATTCAGGCGTATCAGGACTTAATTTACACCCTGTATATATTTACACCCTCCTGTTTCTACAGAAATCTAATACGCCTATTTAAACATTACATTCAGCACATACCACAGTTTTGTAAAAAATTTCTAAATTATAGGGACCCAGAATAAAATTTTAAAGCACAATTAACCTTAAAATTAGCACCTTACACAGGTTTTTGTCTACAAGAAAACCTAATTTCTAAACAAATGACAGTTCATGTACCAGTTTGGGAGATGCCACCCTGATACTAATCCCCTGGTCTTCCAGCTTCCGCAGCACCTCCTGGTAGTCCAGGTTACGCCTGGACTTGGCCCGTGACAGCGCTCGGCCCTGGTCAAGAAAGGAAACTGTCAGATTTGCCACATTTATCATTAATTAAGACATTCATCTATAAACATATTTGCATTAGTGCAACAAATTCGCAATTTACAATCACTACATAATTAGCAATTATAAGATACCTTATTTTCTCTACTGTAAAGTACTGGAAGCAACAATGATAAACTGGGTATTATAACGCTCCATATATAACTAACTAACTATTCCATATTCTAAATGTGAATGAATGAGTGCGTAATACAATTTTTTTAGAGCACTTTGGTCGCATAACTTTGACATAAGCCGTAAGGCGTAGATTCCAGATGAAATGTTATTTAATACACTGTCAACATGTTTATTGCAAAAAAGGTGTTCATTTGTGATTAAACCTAAAAATGTTGTACAATTTTCATGTGTTATGAGATCATTGCCAATTAATTATAAGTGACGGTTCAATTTTGTGCTGATTTTTTTTTTTTTTTTGCAAGAATGTTATGAAATTAGATTTTTTAAATTCAATAACATATTATGATTTTTTAAGAATTCTTCAATGGCTGCTAGCTCAATATAGGCAGAAATCTCTATCTCTTCCTTTGAATTGCCCGTTACTACCATATTAGTGTCATCTGCATATATACACATTTTTCGGTACTTTGGGATTATACCGACCACACCCAGACATGAATCGTTATTTCACATTTCGTTTCTACTGATTACTAGATTAGCGTAGAACAATATTTCGTCAATATAAAACAGGAATTGTCTTATCGCAAACACCTCCCCATCCTCAGACAGAGGTCAAAGTCGAGCGTCTAGTAGATAACGTGATTGCAGAGTCTCGCCGCCCGTTCAGCTGGTGCATCGCTTTGTTGTACTTCCGTGTTTTACCTCTACATTTCTCCAAACACAAAAATTCAACAAAAACAAACATTTACCAAACTAAACTTTTTATTAAAAAAAACACTCAAAACTTGTTTTTATTCTTGATCACATTCCGCCACCCAAAATGCGAGTGCCTCCTTCGGTGCTGCCCCGCGCTGATGTCGACGAAAGAAAAACATCCCTCGAGATAGTACCTATCAGTAAAATATCAAATTCTAGAGGGGCTAATCAGAAATATAAATTGAATTGTAATGGAAAGGCAATGATGTACCGTGCAAATCACGTGATGCCGCGCGGCCTGCCGTAATCAGGATTCTCGAGAAAGATAAGATAACAGCGACAACAATACCGATCACAATACCTGGAAATGCTTGTAAGTTTGTAATTTTGTAATTGAAGAGTTGTTTTTTCGTTCTATCATGTTTGTTTCTATAAATTTCTATTTTTGTGTTCTTCATACTGGTGTGGTCGGTATAATCCCAAAGTACCCATTTTTCTTTGATTAATATTTTTGATAGTAGCTTCTGACAAAGATCCATGGATTCCCAAAGATATGACAATAGACTCACCGCACCGTGGCAGGTGGAGCCGAACGTCTCCTGCATGCCAACCTCGGTGCCTGTGAGGACGTAGCTGCAGGTCCCCATGGTGCCTCCGATCAGCACAGGCTGGCCTGTCAGTTGGTAGTCCACAGGTATCAGGGGGTGGTGGGGTGGGAACGCCCTAGTTGAACCCTACACATAGCAATTGGTTAGTTTTTGTTAATGTACACGAGGTCAGAATGAGTCTTAGTGAAGGTCATAGGCTTGAGAATATTACTTATCTATCATTTCCAAGTGATGTTTTATAAAATCATTTATATTTTAATAATAAATATTTTCAAGAATTGTATTGTCAATGGTCACTATTATCCATGATCACAATGTGGCATAAAAATACTACAAGAGTAGCTTTCAATAATAAAGGAAATTAGTATATTTCCTTCTATCAACATATCTGCTACATGGTCTTCGATGACTGTGTTAATGGATATAAAATAAATATCTGTAGATCATTTCTGATCTCAACAGTCACGTTTGCATGTCTTTCAACAGTTTTCACACTGTATTCTCTGCACTTCATTAGAATCATTATCATACTTCCATTTCTACTTACAGATTATACAGGGTCTACAAAAAGTCCGGGAATGGCATTTTATTTTTTGAATTATTACAGATAAAGTAACAAATCTTTACACATAAGTACTATACCTAAAAATCTACCTTTTTTAAGCAAATATCAATTTTTTCCATCACACTGGGGAAGGTCCACAAGGAGTCAGAAGAAAATCTTAAATGTAAAAATAGGTTGATATAAACATCAAATTAAAGGACCTAAAACAGACAATTTACATCTTTGAGTGGCTGCCGTTTTCAGCTCAGTTGTGCATTTTGGGTAGGGGTTTGCTGCATTTTACTGTACTAATAAAGACCTTTAATTTGATGTGCATATCAACCTATGCTTACATTTAAGATTTTCTTCTGACTTCTTGTGGACCATCACAGTCATAATTGATGGTTTTTATCGGTTTCTGTGATACCCTCATTAAAATGCGCAACTTTTCTGGGACTTTTGTGACCAGTAGACACCCTGCAAGAATAGCCGGACAACTTTTTTGGTTTATTGCGAAATTCCCTGACTTTTCCATTTTGTTGAAGTTCCCAGACTACTCCCCGTGTTTCAAGTAAAATGATCGGTCGGCGGGCTGGCACGACACCCCCACACTTTCACTGGTGGCGAGTGGCCTTGAAGTGTCAATTCACCTCACAACCCTCTATCCACGACATAGTCAGCGAGGGGTCCAAGTGATCCAGATCCCCCTAAATTTTCAATTTTTTAAATTACTTTATTAGTAAACGATTATTATTATTTAAATAATTCAGTATTACTGAAATGTACTGATGATAGATTGTTCTCAACAAAGAAACGGGTCAAGAACTTTTTAAGGAACAAAATGAAGCCTTACTCTCTGTCCACTACAGGAAAATATTAGTTGTCTGGACCCTTCCCAAAATTTGTTTCCTGACTACGTTCTTGCCTCTATCCTCTCTTTCACAAAGATGGCACTGTCCAATACCCTTGAACTTGATCACAAAAAAACCAGTGTTACACGTGCTTCACTTATTTTTAACTTTTTACACATTTTGCTCAAAATTCTTATACATATCCTGCGTTTTCCTGTAAATAGTAAATTTAAGTAGAATTCCTGCATTTCCCACATTTCCCGCACACTGGACACCCTGATTTTGTACAATACGGCAACGCAAAACCATCAATTATCTCCAAAACAGTTTAGTCTTACAAGCAGCAAATATCAATGTTACCTTCCGGTGCACCAGCAGAGTTTTCTGCTTGCCGTCTACCATGTGCTCCTCAACCTTGGCAATGTTGTGGGACACGTCGTATATAACGTGCATGTCAAGGTCATCCGGGGTCATGCGGAACTGCTTGGCAAACGCCTGAAACAAACCACCACAACTTCACTAATATTACACCACATTAGTCTTTATGTATGTGCATTGCATGTACATTTTTATGTATATGTGGCAGTTATTCGCGGTAGGAAAGTTGTTATTGAATCCTGAGTTCTGTACTGTAATTAATGATATATATATATATATATATATATATATATATATATATTGAAGAATTGGTTAAGCTTGTTATGAATACATATATATATATATATATATATATATATATATATATATATATATAAAAAGAGTGATGGGGTACCTGTAAATCATGGTGCAATACAGGGATGTACTCTTGGCCCTATTTTATTCATAAGTATGTATAATATTTCAAAACGAAACATCCGAGGTAACTTTATATTTCACTGATGTCACTATGTTGATGTATTTCAGTTATGAGTGGAAAGAGACATGGTCAGGCTTCCTCAGACTAAGAAATTGGCTTTATAATAATATTTTTACTTGAATTGTCAGCAAAGCTAAATTCGTCCAATATTTGTAATAATAACAGAGATCTTAGTCAGAGGGAACTTCAATTGCATTCCTGTGGTGATCAGCTGCTATGTAACCTGTAATTGTGACATCATTGGTTGTGTGGACCGTTTTCAAAATATAAAAAATTTATGAGGTACAAAAACTGTATCTGTACAATAATAAAAGTATTTACTACATTAATTTATCAGATGTATCTGAAGAAACGACAACTTAAACCAAAAGTCTTTCAATGTGCTGCAGGATTCATCAATTTACTATTTTCACCTACCAGAGTGGATGATGGGAGTTCTAGAGTTGCAGGGTGACAAAACCAAAATGTGACGTAAAAATACTTGTGTAACCGACCTACAGAGAGAGCAACAAACTCTGTATTCTTTGTTTAAAGATTATTACTTGTGACGGATGGTTTGACTTTCAACCCTGTATTGTTGTCATATTCAGCTACTGCAACTACACTCATGTTGCTTGTCATCATACTCGTAGTAACAGATCACAAATAGCACAAATTTACACTGTATTCTTAAAATAATTCTATAAATGGTGAAAAATTTATCTGAATTTGTATTGTAAGTGTTTGAATGATATTTAAAACGTAAAAATATGAAAAACATGTGGGAATGGAACATGTGGTGACGATCTTCCATACGAGACAATGTTTGCAGAGCTGGCCTCGGATTAGTCGATGGGATGGTGCGAGAGTAGGAATGGGTGTCTGATGTAACAACAGCCAGAACTGCCAGTTGGGAATAAATCTTGCATGTAGAATAACGTATATACCCATCTCACACGTTGGAGACAAGTGGCGGCTAAATTAGCTGGGAATCTATCTTTTTATTATTCATATTATTATTTTACAAAAATTTTATAAAAGAAGAATTTATTTTTTAAAGATCGCAAGTAATATCCAAATTTATTTATTAACTCGTAACATAAATTTACATTCATTTGAATTCATTTTCAAACTTTAAGTACAGATTATTTTCATTTCAAAGTTGAAAAAGTGATTAATTAATTTAACCCGTGTTTGAGTTTGAGTGAAAATCAAAACATAAATTAATCTATAAACATAAAATCAACAAATATCCACTACAACATTTGGTGCACCAACGTGGCGGCGGTTGCCTGCTACAAGAGACACACTAACAGATGAGCAGTTGCCATAAATCACACAGCACAGATCCCTATCATAATCATACTTTCAATCGTGACAACTAATCAAACTGATACCTAGAATGATCATGTAATAAACCCCAAAAATAAATCTGGTCCGAATTATCCCACCTAAAAATTTGTAACATTTTTTAAAACATAAATAACAATGGATTAGATCAATTTAAAAGGTCACTTCAGGTCAGATAAGTTCAAATTCTGTCCTTTTGTGCCAAACCCATAACACAGTAAGACCCATATCACAGACCTGTCTGCTCAGGAATGTCATGGAGGACCGGTTGACCCAAGCGAAGTTGGCTGCGGCTGACATTGCCTTCAGATAGTTCTGTCCTTCAGGCGAGTTTATCCTCGCACAAGCGAGTTGCCGATCATTGGTCTCGATGTTGTCTCGCTTCATTGCCTTCTCCATCTCCACCAGAGCATCTGTATCAGAACACAATATCATTACATGTATTCTGTACGCAGATTACTAGTAAATACGCTAAAGAATGCTAAGATCATTCAAAACTCTCTAGGTCTTGTTTTGATTTTATCCATTAAACTTGAAATTTAATATAGCTCATCCCCTAGCACATTCCAAAACTTAAAGAAATTATTATAGTGTCAAATATTAGCTTTTTTTTTTGTTCTCTTAGGACAAGAAGCTTATAAATTGCACTTAGTCCTGTAAGAACCTTTGCGCTGCTTCCGGAGTGACAGGATGTTCAGGATGGGTAAGGTTAGGGAGTAGGGGCCGCCTCCTATCGAGATCCATGAGGAAGAATTAGGGCACTACATCTCAAAGTCATCCCGGAAGAAGGGGAGGCCAGCTCTGAACCAGCCTCTCCAGTCAAAGTAGGCAGGGGGTGGCACACCCTTGTTGAGGTTAACAAGAACCTCTGAGGTAAGGGAACAAACCCCACCAACTCCAACATTCATCTTCCAAAGTAGACTAAACTTATCGAATTGCCCATGAACCCCAGAATCTCAACATTTGCGGTTAGTGATGTGCCGCTACTGGACATCCATAAGGTTACCCAGATTGAAGTGATACATCGGTTTTTGCTGTGCCCAGTGGTGGGTTCAACTGGAAGGTATAAACCAGCCAGAAGTGATCCCTGCTGGGTACAAATATTTGCTTCCTAGTCCACTAATATTGTAGAAACTCTTAAAAAGTTATATACGAAGCGTGTTTTTAAGTACCGTTTTGAACTTCCCCAAATTAGCGCCCATTTGTTACCGTTTGTTTTTTTATGAGTAGAAGCATTTTGAAGTTCAGCACCACACCGACAACAATTGCGTCAAAATGATTGTGTTCAGTCACTGTTAAATCAGACGGCAATCTTCGATAATATTATAAAAGTGTTTGATAAATATATATACAATAATAAACCTTTCTAATTCCTAGAATTTGAAATGTACATTGTACGAAAATAAAAAAAAAGATCAAAAAGTGTTAGAAAGGTTTATTATTCTATATATATATAAATATACAAAAAGGTTGTTATTAGATATGATAATTGCCTAAATATTGATGGTAATTATGTAGATAAAAGTATGTGCACTTCATATCAAAATAAAATTGTTACAATGTTTACTTGATTTTTTTATATATAAAAACAGTACTTACTTACAAAACATGCCTTGTATTTGTTGTCACAAAGCAAATTAAATAAGGTCAAGTTTATCTATATTTGGTTTATTTGTAACATCATATAACAAAAAGTTAGCATGGTAATATTGCCTTTTCAAATGGAAGTGCATTCTAGATTCTAGAAGTGAAGTCTGTGACTGTCAGATCCCAGATGCTGCACTAAGAGGAAGGCGTTCACATGAGTACATGTGTTTTCCACATAACCTACATGAATTTATTGAAAAAAACTATTCTAATAACAAATCAGATACGACAACATTTTTTTATTTCTATTTCTGCACAAAAAATAATTATGCCTTCATACAACTAGTACTTAAAATTATGTAGTGTTATACAATTTGTTACATACGACAATGGCAAATGTTCGAAATCATATTATGCTTTCATAAATGAACTGCGAAGTTGAATAGCAACAAGGTTTGACAGTTATTGGTCTGAATTTGGGACTGAAAATAATTTAGAAAAATAACCACACTAATAACATATGGTTTATCTGCAAAGACTTTTGTGTGTAGATAAACCCAAACGTAAGATTGCATGAACTAACCTGTCGCCACCTGGTGACCGAACCCTCTGCTGCCGGAGTGGATCATGACGCAGATCTGCCCTTGGCTCTCGATGCCCATCTTGCTGGCTGCCGACTTGTCGAATATCTCGTCCACCACTTGTATCTCTGCGTAGTGGTTCCCCGCACCCAACGTGCCCAGCTGCAAAGTCATCACTTTCACCATACGATATGTCCACAATGCGTACAGTCAGCAAGAACAGTAGCTTTTGTCATTTTGACAAGAAACATTGAGAGCATCAACTTTGCATGTAGCAAAGTTTAAGTGAATCGATAGTATTTACTTCGTTTTGGTCAGTTTTGATCAGTATAAGTTTGTTAACAACTGTCTCTGGTTGATGATACCTTGGTGGGGAAGTGTTAATTTGGTGTTCTTTGAGGGTTTTCTCAGCTATGGTTATGAACTGATGCATGTAGCAAAATAAATTGTGTGTTTAACTGGGAATTACAAATTGAGGAACGCATGGATTTGCATGGCTAATACACTACGACAGTCAGAGAAAACTGTGTAGAGAATATGGTTGTGAATTTTAAGGCTATCTTTGAGTTTATGCTTTTTATGGGTTTTCTTTAATTACAGATTTTTCCTCATTACAAGACATGAGGGATATTGGCAGAAAATCAGTGAAGAACTTATCAAACACAAGACTGAGAATTCGAATTCTTTATTTTTTAAATGCTACCATACAGCTTTGATCACATTCCAGTTGCATAACAACATTATTAATGTAGAAGAGCCAGTAGTAGTAATCTGGTTCAGACCAGGGTAGGTTTTGAAACTGTATCTGTTTTAGCACTTAAGGTGCAACTTATCTTTGTCACAATTGGGAAACTCATATGATAATAAAAATAAATTCATTTCACAACACAAATTCTAACCCAACGCAAAATCTACTGACACTCTTGTCCAAGCTATTTCTATAAACCAAAAATTGATTAAACTTTCAGTTCTTACATAACGTCTAGAAATTTATACATTAGATCTAATGTATCATTATAAAAGCACAGCCGATTCCAAAAACCAATACGCACTATAATCATTAAACGTAGAACACCTAGAATACACTGTCAGGTGGAAGAAGCTACGTATAAATGGTAGAAACAGTTCATCATCCGTCTTTTATTTACGACAGAAACACTGCCGTTTGCTACAATATAGTTCTTTTTTCACGGATTACTTTTGGACAGTTTTTTTCCATGACTGTTAATGGTTGTACTATTGGCGATAGTGAAAAGGCGGAAACACTTTTTGTAAATAAAAACACACGTCACAATAACTCTGTGGAAAGTTTAATGGGATTACCACCTTAAGCCAGATTAAGTAGATTTAAATCATTGCCTTCCAGAATGTACATCCCTTCTCTCCAGTGAGCTCATATTCTATGCTTAACAAATAGTTTAAAATAAATTCAAAATACCAGCATAAATTTTATTTTTTTGTGTTGTCACGTAATTTAGTCTTAACTTAGAAAGCCTTGGTTTTATATAAAAAGAAACATGGAAATATTTTATAAAATAATAACATCATAATCTAAAATTTATATGATTAGCATGGGCAATTCTTTGAGTTGCATGAAACAATCAAGGTTTATATATATATACATAATGTAGATTTTTAAAAGAAAACATCAATTACTTTGTGAAAAATGTCGAATAGAAGGATTGGCTCAATGTTCACCTCTATACAGTAGAAAATATATAACAAATTTTTACATAATCTTGTTTCCTAATGTTGTACTCACATCAAGGAACTCTATATTCTGGCACAACGGATTTCAGTCACACAGACGTCCCTCCAACACATTTATCCAAACCATTATTGAAACAGTTCATCATCTTTTGTATGTAAAGAGCTTATATACATAGCTAAATGGATTACTTTAATTTGGCTTTTCAAAATAAAAATGGTAAGAAAAAAGTGAATAAAAAATGTTGGATAACAAATTAAATTATACAGCTAAAGACAAAATTTATTAACTTAACACTTCCCACGCGGCAAACGGATATATCCGTTAGGCCTAATTTTGACCGAAACGCAGTAAACGGATATATCCTTCAATGACTATTTTGTGTTATTTAATAAATTGTAGTTGCCGTGGAATTCGCTAGAGTTCAAGGGAGTGTTCAATACTTGTTCCGAAAAGCAGATGTTACAGTTTGAACCTCATTGGCGCGTCGCAGTGGTGGGAGGGCGTGGCTTTGTCCCTCGTGGAGTGATTTAGCCTCAGTCTGCGGCGAACCATTACGCGGTAAACGGATATATCCCGTCACAGCATATTTTAGTGTTTAACGCTGTTTTGCCATATTTCCTTATTTACTGATCGTGTTCCTGTTGTAATTTAGCATTATATTTTTTTTTATTTTGTTGTTATTACTTTATTTGTTGTGTCGTTATAGACCTATAATGTTCTATGCGATGGCGAATCCTGAGGATGATGATTTTGAGCGTTTTGGGGTAAAAAAAAAATAAAAATATAGGGGTCTGATTATTTTGTGATACTTTTATTATATTTTATTCCTAATAGCCACCACTAACTAAAAAAATTAGAGTTGGTAAAATGTAAAAAAAATTTAAAGTTAATTACGCGTTATGAGTCAAAATTGAAAGATAAATTCCGTGTGGGAAGGGTTAAGAAAACAAGGTATTTCCACTGTTGGTAAAATAACAAAAAAAGTTTTTACTTGGCTATTAGTAGTAAAGGATAACTAACTCTACTGCACACATTTGTAATTATTTCAGTTTATCTAATGATTAACTAACCCAAAATGGGTTAGACCTATATTCTTGATGTACTAACTGTACTGTATTGTAATTTGCTGTTTAATATTGTTTGGGTAATATTAGGATGGAGAGTTTACTATATAACAGTTTAATCTAATAAAAGTACCCAAAGTTGGCAGTTGATTCCCCTAGTACAGTTCACTTCTGGCTGGTTTATATCTGGTAGTAGAACCTACTGGATACAGCAAAAACCAACGTTATCACTTACATCTAGGCAACTGTAAGGATGTCCAGGAACAAGTTTTGAGACATTGGGGCGAACTTTATCGACAGGTCCAGTTTACTACGAAGGCTAATTGTTGGTTGGGGTGGAAACACTTCACTCTTCACAATAAATGTACTATCCAATGAGAAGACGCAAATCGTATTGGTGTTAAACTAAATTTGTCAGTGGGAACGTTGACTCTAGCTCTATTTCACCTTTCGCTTAGTGCAGCATCTGAAATCTGAAACTGCCACAGACCTCACTCCTGGAATCTGGAGTTCATGTCCTTCGTTTATCTGGAAAGATCCAAAAAAAAGTCTGCAAAAGATACATTCAAAATGAACTCTTTGCATCGTTTCGACATCCGACGGTTTTTGGATCTCTCCAAACGCCAAGTCTGTGACAGTGTCGCAGCACTAAGCAGAAGGTGAAATGGAGCTGAACTTAATATTCACAATGAATCAACCCTTCATTCCACACCACAGCTTGCGTTGTGTGTATATTCGTCAGATGAACCCTTTATCACACGATAAAGATTACCTGTGGCAGACCCCGTTTCTTGGCTCGCATGCTGACTTTGCTCGGGTCAGCGTTCAGCATCCGTCCGTACTCTTCGCAGTGTTCCTTATCCTCGGCCCAGACGTAGCCCTCTCGCAGACTCCAGTCCATTCCCATCTCCAAGGCCTCCTCCAGGTCACGGGCTGTCATGGGGATGATCCCCTTGGATCCCACCCCCACCGGGATGTGGTCGAACATGCTCTGAGCCAGCTGCTCCTGTAAACCAGTTTTACAGTGTACAGTTCTAACTCTCTGATCTCCAGGTTCTAGAAAACATGAAGCATGAAGTAAACCCTTCACCTGGGACCCAGGATGTTAAATAGTTCAAATATAGAATGTTAAATCTTCGAGCTCCAGACAAAGATCGGGAGAACTTGTAAGATCATATTTATGTAAAGTGGAACCATTGCATGAGAACCAGAAAAATCATATGGCAATACTTCAAATCAGTGGTGCAACTCAGAGCACCCCCTAAAACTTTTAAAAATACAAATATAACTTCAATCCAACTTGTTTGGATACACGTGAGTTAAGTGTTTTACTTTGAAATAGCCCTATCCAGTTTATTTAAACTTAGATTTATTCCAAACCCCCGGTGTGGTGTGCTCTTCAATCATATTCATCCTCCCCTGAAGCCAACTCCTTGTTACGCCAGTGCTTCGACTAGTTGAAATATAGAATGTTAAACCTCTGATGGTGATCTGAGGACTGAAGTACGTGAAGGATAACATTTACAGTAAAGTGCTCACCTTAGGTTCAAGGAGTTAAAGCTAAAGCTAATACTCAAAGTGCTTAGTACTCAATGCAATATCAATATTTACAAATAATTTCCAAAAACACATACAAAATTGAACCATTTTAGACATTCCGAACTCACGTTAAAAAATAAAAATTTGACACGTTGATAATGTCTAATTTATCGTATTGTCCAATGATTTTAAATGACAGCAATCTCTTATAAGGCCAAAATTTCATACTATTCAGAATAACTCTTTTGCTACTTCATATCAATATAAAAGGGGCATAATAATGACAAGTTATTTAGTCCAAGTGTGCGCTTTATCCTTTAAGAGTTCTGTTACTGTTCTTTATTAACTGTTCTTTTATGTCAAGATAATTCAAACTTCATCATCAAATCAAATCAAATCATTTTTTATTTTGCCAGAACATTACAAAAATGTATAGCAATAGTCATTTTTCTATAATTTGGACCAATCACTCCACATTGAGACCAGTCAAACATACAGAGAAATTCAGTCGCCCCACATTCACTCTTGCCAATTTTCCCATTTTTCCAACGCTGGTTGTCAGTGTTCCAATTGTGCGGTCACCCAGTCGAATGCCATAAACTCGTCAGCACTATAAAATGCTTGAGACGCTAAAAAGCGTTTTAAACGAGCTTTTAATGCCTTGAGCGTTGGGGCGTTTTTGATTGAATTTGGCAACTTGTTGAGAAAAACGAACTCCTGCCTGCGAAGGCAAGTGTGTTCGTAAACCCCCGTCCTGTGACTTCCAGTTCGGTAGGTATCTCTGCCTCTTGTCCCATACGAATGTATGTCTCGGCCACGTGTCATGGCACATTTAGACATACAAAAAAAGATTGTCTCTAGGATGTAGAGACACGGCAGAGTCAACAGTTGCAGTTTTTTTAAAAGCTTCCTTGCATGTTTCTCTGAACCTTAGCTGTGCGATTATGCGAATCGCTTGCTTCTGCAATTTGAATGCCCTGAAAAAATGATAGTTTGCGCTGGCTCCCCACAGCACCAAACCGTAGGTGAGGTGGGGGTAGATCAAGCCATAATAAGCCGTCATCAGTACCTGACTGGGGCAGTATTTGGCTAAAGACCTCAATACATAGATGCCCGAGGCCAGTTTTGAGCAAACATGATCAATGTGATAATTCCAAGTCCAATCCCCGATCCAGGAATATTCCGAGGAATTTTGAACAGTTCGACTTCCTCCAGGAAAAAGTCATCCAATAAAACGGCTGGCCCGTCATTGGAGTTTCCTGATCGCAACGCGAAAGTCAAGAAATTTGATTTTTGAAGAATTTGCTTTGAGGTTGAGGCTGTTAAAGTGTTGGACACAATTGTTGGTGTCAAGAAAAATTTGCTGTTCCAGAATAGTTTTTTGATTTGTTGGTGAAAACAAAGTGTCGTGTCCATCAGCGTACTGCACAAGTTTTCCATGCAGTAGTTAGTGATGACTCCATGTCATTGACATAGATGAGGAAAAGAATCGGACTGAGTATTGATCCCTGAGGGACACCATAGCTCATGCTGAATCGGTTCAGAGAATTTGTTTGAGATTTGGACGATTTGTGTTCTGTGGCCTAAAAATGAGCTAATCCATTGAGAGCGGCACGCCTCTGATGCCATGAGATTCAAGTTTGTCAAGCAATTTCGAGTGGTCAACACAGTCAAATGCCTTAGATAAGTCGAGAAACACACTTAATGTGAGTCTCGACTTTCTAACCCCTCTACAGCCATTTCGACAAGACTCACAACGGCGTCTGTAGTCGATTTCCCCCTTCCTGAAACCAAATTGGTGTTCAGAAAGCAGGTTATGGTTGTTTAGAAACTGAAGCATTCTAGTTATAAAAAGAGTTTTTCAAAAATTTTGCTCAATGCGGGCAAAATTGAGACAGGCCTATAATTATTGGTTGAGCTGGGATCATCTTTTTTAAAAATTTGGAGTTACTTTCGCGATTTTTAAGGAGCGAGGGAAAAACTCCTTGTTGAAAAGAATGATTGACTAATTGGGATAATGGACTCACAATATGCTTTGAGCATCTTTTAATGAGCCACACAGACATTAAATTAATATCGTTTGATTTTTTTTGCCGGGAGCTGTTGAATAATTCTTTCGAGCTCAACCTCAACTACAGGACCCAAAGCCAATGATGACACTGGGCTCTGTCTTCGCGTGGGGTTTACTTGCGGAGGAGATGGACAAGGACCTTGCTCACCAGCAACAGACCGCGAAAAATCTGTTAAACTCGTTCGCAGCCTCAGTCGCATCCTCTACAAGTCTATCCCCTATTTTGATTTTTAATTTGGGTCTGTGATTCATTTTTATTGTTTATGATGCCCCAAACAGTTTTTAGAAACATTTTTTTGACGAGATGATTGATTTAGAGACATCATATGCTTTCGCAGCTTGGATCACTTTTTTGTAATAATTCTTTTGTAATTCCGAAAAAAAATTTTGAAATCTTCGTTTGAAGTTAGTTTTTTGAATTTCGGAGAAAAATTTAAGTTTTTCTCTCGATACCAATATTCCCTTTTGTGATCCATTTGTTGTTTGCCTTTCTCGGGCAAATTTTGATTGTTTTAGTAGGACAGCATAAATTTAGATGATAATTAAAATTTTTTGGAGAACAATTTAAAGTGCTGCTCTACTGACTGTGGTAGATTTAAGAAATCCCAATTTTCTTTGGAAAGGGAAGCGTTGAGGAGAGCAATGTTACCTGGCCTTATGTCTCTTATAGTTTTAGTAGTTTTGGGCTCCCTTTCTATTTTTTTCGCCACTAATAACAGCCTCTTGGCCGTAGTGGTCTGAGATGGCTGTGTTTTTACCACGGATACCCGCGACACCTGAAAGGTTTAGTGATGACGTTGTCAATTGCTGTCTGTGTTGTTGCCGTCACTCGCGTTGGTGTTTTTGACTGACAACGCAAGGCCAAAAGACCTTAACAAATCGATAAACCGTGTTGTGGATGGGTGATTTTTGTCCAGCGCGTCAATGTTGAAATCACCCATGATGACATAATCCTGTTTTTTTTGGTTTGTCAGGTCAGTCAGCACGGCTTCGAATTTGGAAAAAAAATTTTCTTCGTTTCCGCTGGGTGACCTGTAAAATACCGATGACAATCAATTTTGACTTGTTTGTGTGAAGTTTGATTCCGACTGCTTCAAAATCTTTTTCAATTGTTTTTTTTTCTAACTGAAAAAGTGCCAAAAGTTTTGGAATTTTGTCTCACGAAAATTGCGGACTCCTCCTCCTTTGGATAGTTGTCTACAATATGAGTTCGCCAGCTTGAAATTTGGGATTTTGCAACGATCAATGTTTTTGCTGTTGAAGCCATTTTCAGTAACTACAAGTACGTCTGTCTGTAGATCCTCACACATGAGTTGAACTTCATCTAATTTGTTTGTAGCAGATTGTGGCGTTTTGATGAAGCAGTCGTATTGAATTTTGATTTTTGAAATTTTGACATTGTCCGTCTTCCATGGGTTGCGTCAGTCAATTTAGACCGGCGTTGGTAGATGGGGTCCCTAAAAAAACCAGATTCATATTTAAGGCCTGACTGACATTCCTTTGGCCTGAGATTGGTGGACTGCCCAGCAGGTCGGCTGATCACAGCCTGCCGCGTAGCTGTGATGCTGGGCGGTTGGTGTCGGTGATGCCGATGGCGACCGGGGTGGGAGCAGTAGGAGCGGTGGTTCCGAAGCGGCGACGAGGCAGACTGGTTAACTCCCTCACTATCAAACCAGCCAGTAAAGATTTCCCCGTTGTTGTCAAGTGTAGGCCGTGAGGGGGTGGAAGTGTTCACGGCCCAGGACACTGATATCCATCATCGCCACGCCCTCGTAGCGTTCACACAACTCGCTCACATAGCTGTTCGCGAGAGCTATGGACTCGTGGATGGGGCTGTCGGGAGGCAGGTCGTATCGAGGTGGTAGAGGCGACACTAGGATATTAGAGGAGATCCTGCAACTCTTGATTACCTCCTCCATATGCTGGAACACGATGTCCTGTCTTCCGGCAGCCAAATCGTTGGTTCCGGCGACGAGGACGACGTAGCAGTGGTTCTCTGGAGGGGCGTGGGAAGGTGCGATCTGGAGGAGTCCAGCGCCGGGCTTGCAGACTCCGATGATGTTGGTGTGCCGGCTGTCTGTGATCTCATAATGGCAGAGAGGTGACGGCTGTGGCTATCGCCTAAAACAGTCACATTTTTGAACGGGAGGATAGTTTTTTTAAGTTTTGGGTGTTTTTTCCTTTTTGTATCGTGATCATGTTTTTTTGAAGATATGTGTTTTTGTTTTTCATTTGTTGTTTTTTTCCTGGCGTTTTTCTTCTTCCTACTCACTACTGTGAAGCTTGCCGTATCCTCATCGTTTAGGTCCTGATAGGGCCATGTATCTGTTTCCTACAGTTATTTGAGGAGCATGAGCAGGTGACGTATGTGGCTGTTTCGCTGTCCCGTCCGGTGGCTGTTTCTCCCATACACCCACATTCTTCCCTCCCCCTAAGGCACTTCAGCTCCGCCTCTAAGACTTCAATGGTGGTCCTGAGGCTGGCCACAAGATCTCGGGTCTCGCACACCGCTGGTCCCCGCAGTTGATCGGCAGGTCACACTGCACGCCGCAGTCATTCGCGGAGACACGTACAGGTGAGTCAACCCGCGGCGTGGACGCCACGAAAACCTGGTTGGTGTACTGCATGATTCGTGTATCCGACTCAATAGAGTGGTCCAGAACGTGCTTAAACTGTTCTTCGAGCTGCAGTAGAACGGTCTTGGAGAACTTTTGTTTTCGGCAACCAGGTCGGCTACTTCCGCGGCAGAAGCAGAGTCAAGACAGACAACCGGGATCGAGGCGCCGGTGGACGTCGCGGGTGACGCGGGGAGTTCAGCATCGCTCGAGAGCGCGGGCGTCGCGGCAGACTGTGCCGACGAGGCCACAGGCGTCGAAGCGGAAGCGGGCGTCGCGGGAGATGCGGCAGGCGGGGTAGGTGCAGGCGACAAGGACAGAGTCCTCATGGTGACTGGATGGGGCCCTTCGTGTTTGCCGCTGCACGACACAAGTCTCGTCGCCTCGGCGTTGGTCTTCAACGTCGCTCCACAGTTCCGCCCCCAAACAGCGCCAGGCTCTTTCCCCGTTCTTCAAGCAATGGCTCTCTCTATACTTGTAGTTGTGGTGGAGGATAAGAGGTTTTCCATTTTTTGTTTGCTCAAGAGTCAGAGTCATTTTTTTGTAATAAATATGAATATAGGCACTAATTTATGACATATAATTAAAATAAATATGAGTATAAGTTAAAAATATTTAAATAATTTAAAATCACAATAAACAGTAAACAAACAAATAAATAAATAAATAAAAGACACAAACAAAAATAATAATTTAATCAAATAGTGAAATAATTTTAATCATCGGGGCTACAAAAAGATAGCGTCCCTGGTGGGGATTCGATCTTCTGTTTCCTCGGATTAGCTAGGCCTGAACGCTATCAGTGAGCTAGTCCTGACTTAGTGATAAGACACAGTCACTTGTACATAGGTCGCAGCGACGAAGTCCGAGTGAAAATGCACCTGTTACTAACTCTTGGATCGTGTTTGTTAGTTAGTTCAAAGTTAGGTTATGAATGAAAAGTCCAATATTACTGTGTGCCTTACTCACTTGAATGTCAAACACATTTAAATTTGGATTGCAAGTCCAATCACAGCCACGTTAGATAATTAAAATTCACTTAGCTAATTGTTAAAATTAAAACTTAAAATTAGTAAATTTGAATAAAATAATTAGAAGCGATATAGCACCAGTGCTGCACATTGGCGCATGCGCATCACCCCCCATTGCTAAGCAAAGTAATGTTTTAAATGAACACAACCATTTTACATTTTTTTTTTTTTTACAATATTTGACTTTTTCTAAGTTGAAGATCATAATCGTATTTTCAAAGTCCTCTTAATGTTACATCTCAAGATTTTGTCTTGCGCATTTAAACACAAGACAGAATATAGTGCAAATTAGAGTTTGGGCATTATTAAAAGAATTGTTCAAACTTATTTAAAGAATTACTCAGTGAATAAGTTTGGTATTTTCACAGTTTTAATTTTACAAGTTACAGCACATAAAATCTCTCAAAATTACAATGACTGTGGAATTTAATCATAAAAACAGGGTTACAAAGTTCAATAATAGGTCACAGAACAGTAATGGTAGGGAGTAGGTATTGAGAATATTAGAATCTTATTTTCTAACATTCTAACTGTCCCATACTATTCCAGTATGAGAACAGTGGTTTATAAACACTACATTAGACATGTCTACCAAATACACAAATGATCACTCACTTTCACAGGAAGAACGTCCTTCTCCATGAGATTTGTGCGCAGCAGGCGAACGCCACAGTTGATGTCAAAGCCCACACCTCCCGGAGAGACGACAGACTTGGGATCACCCATATCAAACGCTGCCATGTTCCCTGATGACAACAGACATATTGTGATTCTCAGCAACACCTTCCTTATCAAGTATCATGACACAGTTGATGTCAAAGTCCACACCTCCCGGCGAGACAACAGACTTGGGATCGCCCATATCAAACGCTGCCATGTTCCCTGATGACAACAGACATATTGTGATTCTCAGAAACACCTTCCTTATCAAGTATCATGACACAGTTGATGTCAAAGCTCACACCTCTCGGCGAGACGACAGACTTGGGATCGCCCATATCGAACGCTGTCATGTTCCCTTATGACAACAGACATATAGTAAGACTCAGAAACACCTTCCTTATCAAGTATCATGGAACCTCGTTTAGTTAGACTTCTCTAACCGTGGTCTCGGAGTAACCCGGACCAGTTTGTTAGCTGGACAAGTCACAGCGGTACTGTATGGTGGGCAGCCATCACATGACCTGTGTTGTTCTATTTATATGACTGACAATTGAGAATTTATGGGAAGTGTACGATGACTGACGTTACAATGCTCTTACTGATAAGTACACGTCAGTGAGGAAGCAACATCTTCCTGGATGAATTGATGGTCTAGTTTGAGCAGCAGATGTTCTGGACAGGGGTGATGAATTTCTCCAGGAAGATCTGATCGATTGTTTTCAACGTTTTGTGAGACTGCTGGAATTGCAAACTGGTAGAATTTATAGTACACTTCTGAGGTGTACAAAACTTTCTTAGTAACAAGGTTTATTCCTACAGTTTGTGACTGATAGGTATGAATCGATCATAGGCTAAAAAATTCAAATTTAAGACAGTAAAAAAATAAGCTTTTTTGCATTTTAGTTGCATAGTATAAAATGTTATGCAATTGAATTCTTTCTATGTTGTCAGCAATGATGTAACATGCCTCTGATGTTTTAATTTTAATAACTATCAAACATTATTACTAAATTTTTTAAAGCAATAAAACTGCATCTTGCCTGTGCATTTATTGATAACATGATAAACTGGGTCCACATCCCAATCATCTTGTTGAAATGGTTCTTCATAATAATTGCACTGCTCAAAATCTGATATATCTAAAAACAATAATATGTTTCACTTCTTCATGCTCTTACTAGTACGAGCCATGCTGACCCGAAACACTGAACAAAAAGGAAAATTTAAACCCTTTCTGGAAGGAAGATTTTGTGTATTGAATAAAGAATTAGTGACAGTCGCCACATGCTTTGGTAATAGGTTCACAATTTGTCATTAGAGTGCATAATTTATAATCCATTAACATTAAAGATGTTCCAGCAGTAGGAATAAATTGTAATTGTAAGATGAAGTACCAAAAAAAGGTTCGCCACCACTTCACTTGAAAGGTTGTCTCATCAGGTGAATCTGTTGCTAAGGATGGTCCAAACAGTAGTGGCAATTCTGTGAAGCATAGTCATATTGACTATATGAATAATGTCAACGAAATAAAATCTAATCCAGATGCTAGACAGGCCTGGGATCCAGCGTCAGAGGCAGAGGTGTTGCATATAACTTCTAACTTGAAAGGTTCTATTACTCAGGACTACTATGGCCTCTCAAACAAGATGATAAAGTGTATAATGCCAGCAATTGTATCTCCTGTTACGTATTTAATAAATAAAATTTTAGATCAAGGAATATTTCCTGAAAGTTTAAAAGTTACTAAAGTTATCCCAGTTCAAAAGAAGAAGAATGTAGATGAACTTGCTAATTTTAGACCAATTGCTCTGGTACCAATCTTTTCTAAAATTATTGAGCACTTTATCAAAAGACGACTATATTCTTTTTTTGTACAAAATAATTACTTTACGAATGCACAATTTGGTTTTTTAGCTGGTAAGTCTACCATTGATGCAGTTGAAAAGGTTGTTACTGAAGTTCTCAAGGCATTTGAAAAAAAATTCTTTCTTGGCTTTGACTCTGTTAGATTTGAGAAAAGCTTTTGATATTATATCGCACAAAATACTGCTTAAAAAGCTCTCTAAGTATGGTGTAATGGGCAAAGAATTAAACCTTATACGTTCGTACCTTGTGAACAGAAAACAGGTGGTTGTAATGGGGGATCAGGTGTCTCGTATGCGGGAAGTGGTTAGAGGTGTTCCCCAAGGGTCTGTTTTGGGGCCACTCCTATTTGTCATTATGATTAATGATCTTCCATCCAACCTCCCCCATCAGTCTGTCCTCTTTGCAGATGATACATCAGCACTGGTTAAGGGTTACTCTCTGGATTATGTGAAACGTGAATCTGCTCTATTAGTGGAAAGGGCTGGTGACTGGTTCTCAGCAAATGAGTTAATACTTAATGATGATAAGTCAGAACAAATCATCTTTACATTAAGGAAAGTAGATGGAGAGTTAGTCAATCAGCATGTCAAGTTGCTCGGTATTCATCTAGACTCAAAACTTAGTTGGCATTATCATACTGAGCAGCTAATTACTAAACTGTCTAGAGTGTTATACTTATTGTTTAAGCTTAAGTATAATGTTGATTCTGATTGTTTGCGTATGGCCTATTTTGCATTTTTTAATTGTCACTTGAACTATGGCATATTGCTATGGGGAAATAGTCCTGGAGCTAACGATGTATTTTTATGCCAAAAAAGGGCAATTCGAGTTATGGCTGGTATAAGTCA
Organism: Homalodisca vitripennis; assembly: GCF_021130785.1. Classification (NCBI taxonomy): domain Eukaryota; kingdom Metazoa; phylum Arthropoda; class Insecta; order Hemiptera; family Cicadellidae; genus Homalodisca; species Homalodisca vitripennis. The sequence goes on along the minus strand of NC_060214.1, from coordinate 11,923,293 downwards.
GATAGAAAGTTGTAAGCCATATTTTATTAGTTTTAAGATTTTAACTGTACCTAGCTTGTATATATTGTGTAATTTATTATATGTTAAAAAAACATTTATCTGATTTTGTTGAACGCAATGTGTATCATAGCCACTATACTAGGAACTGTGATAATCTTAATTTACCAAGTACCAGACTCCAAAAAGTGATAAACAGTCATAAATATATGCAAATTAAATTGTATAATAGTTTACCTGAATATGTAAAAAAATTAAGTATTAATGTATTCAAAACAATAATTACAAGTTTTTTGGTGAGGACTGCACCATATTCTATTGAAGATTTTTATCATTATTGTAGTTATGACAATTTGTATACTGCATAGTATATTTAGTATTAGTATGACAATGTCTATTGCTTGTAATATAGCCTAATGACAAATAAAGATTTGAATTTGAATTTTGAATTTGAATCACTTGTGCACCTGATGAGACAATTAGAACACCTCTTCATGGGCTTCTGGGAACCCAGACAGAGATCTTTTGTGGTCTGGGAGTCTCTGATGTCAACACAATACAAAAAGTTAATTTTGAACTTTATCCTTGCTGATTAAAAAAAATTTCTTTAAACGAATATCGACTCAAGATTCCAAGAGGACACTGTCAAGTCTGTGACAGTGTCATATTTCCGACACTGCACTAAGCGGAAGGTTAAATTAAGCTAAACTCAATATTCACTTGTCATTCACAACCATGATTTCAATGGGAAAATGTTTACCCTTTTTTCCTTTTGTTATTCACTGTTAGGAGTTTGGGGAACCCAGCAGGGATCACTTCTGGCTGGTTTATATCTTCCAGTTGAACCTACCACTGGTAATAGCAAAAAACCGAGGTGTCACTTAAATCGGGGCAACCTTATGGATGTCCAGGAGCGGCACAACACTAACCGCAAATGTCTAGTAGAGATTCTGGAGTGCAAGGGTAGTTCCATAGGTCTGGTCTACTGCGGGAGATGGCTGTTGGAGTTGGTGGGGTATGTTCTCTAACCTCAGAGGTTCTTGCTAGTCTCAATAAGGGTGTGCTACCCCCTTCCTACTTTGAATGGAGAGGCTGGTTCAGAGCTGGCCTCCCCTTCTTCCAAGGTGACATGGCTGAGGTTAATGCCCTAATTCTTCCTCATGGATCTCGATGGGAGGCAGCCCCTAACTCCTTGAACCTTAATCATCCTGAATATCCTGTCACTCCAGAAGCAGGGCTAAGGCTCTTACAAGACTAAGCGCAATTTATAAGCTTCTTTTCCTAAGAGAACAAAAAAAAGGAGTTTGGAATTCATCAGGAGCACAGTTGCTTAATAATGAAGGTCCTCAGACACAGCTCTGCACACTACCAGCAATAGACATTCATCAAGGGTTATTGTTAAGTTATTGTCCCAACAAAATTTTCAAGCCAATTGCCGCACCGAAACTTCTATAACCAAAGATGTCTTTGGAACTTAAACTTTTCACTTAGTTTTTTCTTCACTCACGTGTGATAGGATGTTCAGGAAGGAAGTCACTAGCATTCTAAATGTTCAAATGGGAGACATTTTCTTCTGCTTTTGATACCTTGCAACCGGTTTAGAAAAAGAGGCCAGCAGAGACTCTCTATCATAACAACAATTTAACCTTCACATTTAACTGAAATTTTTGACACTCACCAATAGCAAATCCATACCCAGAATGCACATCAGGTAGTCCGATAGAGCGACCCACGATTCCAGGAAGAGCTGCCACGTTTGCAATCTGCTTAACACCTGGGAGAAAACCTCCGACCATGCCGGGGCGACAAGAATTTCGCAACTCATCAAACATCAGTTTCTCCAAGTGATTGTTCACATAGAAGATTCCTTCTACCTGTAAATCACGACAAGGATTGTACGTTTTGCCAGATTAAAACATTGTTACAGCATTCGAAATTTTTCGACTAAGCAAACCATAGCCACCAAATTGTTTACAATTCTTTTATGTTACAGCAAATATTTTTGTCATGCTTGCTGTTAAATATAGGCTACTTATAATTATATTTAAAAGGTTTATAAATTTTCATATATATGTTTGGTGGTAACACTGACAGTTTCACATGATGTTTTGACCGTACATTCCAAAGTAGTAAAGATTACCCCTATCAGTGCTTTTCAAACCATCCCGTGCTGCCTGTAAACTAAAAAAAATTTATAACATCTTGTGAATATGTGTTTTTAACGTGTATGCTGTTAGATATTTTGACTGTTCTTCAACTACCTAGATCTGTAAGTAAATGGCCATTTATTTACTACATGTTAATTGTACCCATTATTTTTTATCAAATTCAAACTTACATTCTAAAAGAATGTATTTTTGAAGTAAATTTTTCTCTAAAAATATGACACTTTATAGTATACTATATTCTAAAACAATCATACACAAATATTATATCTAGTTCCTGAGCTAATTAAGCTGTACTTGTAGCTTATTCGTTAAAAAAGTTTGAAATTACAATTTTTTTACATTATTTTTGTATACTGGTATTATAAAATAACTCAGTGTCAAAAAATCACCAAAGCCATAGTTTCTTTAAGTTATTTCATAAACATTTTCCCCAATAGACCCCTATAAAATGCCCTTTTTCAACTGTACAAATATTTCATCACTGATAAAACATTTCACATGTGGTTCCTGCAAATCTGTGGTTGCAGACTTGGCTACGAGTAGCCTACATCTATGTTCTACTTGAATATGTAAATGAAACTGAACTGAACTGAATATCACTAACACACTACTGCATTATTGTATGTTTTTAAAAATATCTAGGCCCACTTTATATAAGAAAAGGGGGTTTTCTTTCTTCTTGGGTTATCAGACTTTTTGCCGTTCTGATCCTGGTTCTGTCAGATATGAGGGTACTAATGCAGGCAGCATTTTTATTTTGTATACTGACTAGAAAGTTAATAGTGATTTACTTAGTGTTCTAGATATCTAACAAATGAATGACAAATTAATCATTGAGATGCTATACAGAAAATTTGACAACCGGTAATTCAATTCCTAACCTAAAACCAACACAGAAAAACTTACATTCATATTTGGTTGGAAACCTTTTTTAATCTTCCAGGAGTTTGGAGTTAGTTTTTCTAAATATTGAAGTTCTTCATTGTATTGACGAACAACCATGGTTTAGATTTTTTAAATACTTTATTTTTTTACAACCTCTATAAATACAATACTTAACCTCAAAATCAAACCCAACTGTGCCACTGTAATGTAACAGAAAGTTTTCTGCCTCAACAGTATAGCAACAACTGTGTAATGTTGTGAAACAGAAAAAAAAAACTAGAAATGGCACAAATCACCGGTGGTGGAGAGCATGGGAGACATGTCAGGAAAAAGTCCAGGAGTAAATGGTGTTACTTGTGTAAAATAACATAAAGCCGTATTTATCAATGATTTCCCGATACAGGTTATCATATATTTTGATTATATATCATTCTATGATTGTGGTGTGTGCTATCTAGTAGCAAACTTGAAATCTGAAGTACTTTAAATATTATTTTGTAGGTAAAAAGACCTCAATTAGCACAAGCTTCCTTACGTTTGTAGCACCCTATAATACTGTAATCATATATTCAGTGATAACTAGCTAATTTCTCCTAATAACACAAATCACATTTTACTAGTTAAACACTAATAAAGTTTTGTATAGTATAAGGATTTTTTTACTGCAACTTATTAAATATAGGAGAATGTTGAGAATTTATAATCTCAATATTATATAGGTGAGTTGTAAAACATAAAATGGTTAACAGACGACAAGTTGCATTGGAAGATTAGTAAATAAAACCTCATGGATAAGTGACGTATTTTGCTTCTGAGATGTCTCCCATATGTTCACCCACCCTTCCCAACCATCAACAAGCGGTCGTGGCAGGCGAAAGCAACAGAATACAGACATAGGCAGCCATACTGAACGACTGTATTTTCTGTCTTGTTAGAAAATCTTTACTCCTTTTTGACCATTCCACAATAGAATCTTCAAATTCACACAACTATTTTTTTATTCTTTACTCTATGATACAACACAGCTGTCTGTAGTCTACCTATGGCTGTCGGTGGAATCCACATGTGTTGCCATAGAAACAAACAAACAAGTTCAAAAATTGGCTGGAACAGAAAACAGAAGAAAATACAAATTTATTTTTGAGTGTAATAATTAATGTTTAAATATGGAAAGGGAATTTGCAGATATCCTCAAGCAAATAGGTTGTACTGATGGGTTAGCTGTACCAGTTGCTAATGAAGAAAACAGACTTCTTCAGAAAGAGGTAAACATAATATGAAATAATAATATACAAAACATATTTATTAAAGAGTTTGGTGATCCCAAACTCTAGTGGTTAGCCCATTACTCAGGGTACGGTAGGATAAACGGACCCGGTTTTTTATATCGAAAATGTAGTCTTCAATACCTAATATTCGCATCTCAAATCCTAGACTATCAATTGATATAAAAGTATCTATAGTCCTCAATAACAATCATATGTTTTAAATTAAAGTATGAATTTAATATTTACAGTGATCAAACAAATTATTATAACAAAAATTAGGAAAACTAAAGACGACCATATTTGCTCCTCTCACAGTTACAGTTGTTTCTTTCCCACAAATTTCACATAATGGGGTTTTCGGTACGAGTCTAACATGTTGAAGTCACACAAAAACAATATATTATATTTATCTATGTTTTATCATCTTTCATGTCTTTTAGTTTTCTAAAATTGACTGTCATTTTTAATAATTAAAATTACAAATGTAAAATTTAAATATTACCCTACATGTATTATTTTAAAGTGTTTGCAGCTGTTGATATAGACTATTTAAGTTAATAATTCAAAATAATTAATCAATATCGATTGATTATATCGATGGTTATGATTAAGTAATATCGTTTGCCAATTTTGATATAAAAAACCGGGTCTGCTTATCGTACCCTACCCCATTACCCATGTTACTTTTTTTTAATTTTGCAGGTTTTTTCCTATAACCAATATTAAATTAAATTGACATACATGTAAATCTTCCCCCTAGTATTCCCTCTCTTTTGGAGATACTCATGCCTATATTTAGTACTTGTGCGCCCTTGTATTATTACTCGTTCACACCGCTAAGTATGGTCTTAATCAGATCCCAAGTTTCTGAGTTACAAAATTTTTAAGTAAGAGAAAAGCACCAAAACCAGTACCATTTCATGTTGTTATCTAAATTAAAAGTAGAAGTTATTTTTTGTAAATTATTAGATTTCTAGATGCAGAAATATACAAACTATGTTTAATGTAACTCCTGTTATTGTAGCTTGGTTATTAGTTAGATTATAGTTATGTTCAAACTCAGGTTTCTATACTTTTTTATTTGAGAGGTGACAGATTCGCTCTAGTGTATGTTTGTTGAGTATTTACTATTGGGCATAGGAATATACCTGCAAATTTTTAAAAACATTGCATTATCGAAAATGGTTGATTCCCAAAGCCTGGGGGTATTAAGAGGTTTCAAGCTGGCGGGATTAGAATTTATGTTGTAACATTCTAGGCCTTGTTTTGATCATTATTCTTTTTAGGTTGAAAATAAGTTAAAACTAAAGGCTGATCTAATGATGAAACTTGAAATTCAGGAAGAACAGAAGCGAAGGGTTCAAAAACAGATTCAAAATGTCAAGCTTCAAAAGGAACAAAATCAGGTAATCCTACGTTAAGTATTTGAATTAAGAGATGTGTAAACCTACTACATACAGTCAATAACCAGTTGCAGCCATTCATGAGGATAAAGTAACTGATGTGGAGTATCAGATTCCCAGGATGAAACTAATAAGAATAAGAATAAGAATCATTTATTCCATTGATCTGTTTACAGAAATAGGACAAGTCATTTTAAAATTACATACATTGTTAAAGCTAAAAATTACATTAACTCAAAAAGTGTTGTAAAAAGTTCACATGAAATTTAAGTAAAGTAGCAATAAATAAAAGTAATTATAGTTAGTTATAAACTAAAACCTAACATTAATATGGCAATTCATGAATTCCTCAATGCTGTAAAAAGGATTTTTCACTAGCCAATCATATAACTTTTTTTTAAATATTTTAAAGGAAACAAGTCTCGCATCATCAGGCAGCTTATTAAAAAATTTTATAAAATTTAATTTAAACGAGCTTTTAGTTTTAGCTAGTCTGTGAGGCAATATATCAATCTTATTTCCTTCCCTAGTGTTGTATTGATGGATCTCCTGTCTTGTATGAAATAAGATTCAAATTAGATTTTGTATACAATAAAACTTGAAAAATATAAAGATTTACTATTGTGGGAATTTGAAATTGTACAAAAAGAGGTTTGCAGTGTTCAAGTGGGTTGGCTCCTCCAATATTACGAACAGCCTTTTTCTGTAGCACAAGAATGTCAATGACATGTGAAGAATGACCCCATACAAGTAGACCATACAATATGTGCGACTGAAAAAAAGCCCAAAATATGCCAATCTTAAATACTCTGGACTAACAAAACTTTTGAGTTTCCAAAGTAAGTAATTTACTCCTAGAGATTTTGTTACAGACAGTATCTATATGGAGTTGACCAGTTTAATTTTGAGTCTACATTAATTCCTAGGAGCTTGACCGATACCAAATTGATTTCCTGTTTGAGGCTTAAAGTAATACACTGTGTTTTATCCAAATTGCATGCTAGCTTATTTGCTGCAAACCATTCATAAGCCCTTTTCTCAGATTGTTGGGTAATTTGTGCCAAACAGTCTAAATTATGATGACTAGAAAGTAAGGTGGTGTATCATCAGCGTAAATCACTGAATGAGTATTGAGGTTTTTAGGAAGATCATTAATATAAACAATAAAGAAAAAAGGCCCAAGAATAGAACCCTGTGGAACACCAGTTTCCACGGTTTTCATTTGAGAGCATTTATTCCCTGACACATACATATTGCAATCTATTGGAAAGATATGACTTAATAAGTCTTAAAGCACAATCACTAACACCGTAAAATGCAAGCTTATCAAGAAGAACATCAACAAGGACACTGTCAAATGCTTTACTGAGGTCACATAAAACTAATGAAGAGGAATCCTTTTTTTCAAAAAGCCTCTAGGGTATGATCAATTATGTTTAATACAGCCGAAGTTGTAGATCTTCCCTGGCGGAAGCCATATTGACTATTTGAAATTAAAATTATGAAACTCAAAATAGCCATTCAGCTGGTTTGTACATAATTGATTCAAAAATTTTAGAAAATATAGGGACAATTGAGATTGGACGATAGTTATGTACACAATTTTTGTCACCTTTCTTAAACACTGGAGTAACTTTTGACACCTTTAGTAAAGGTGAAAAAAAACCCTCATTCATGCAGTTATTTAAAATTATCGCTAGGGGTTCACTTATAAATTCAATAGTACTTTTAATAATGAAATTCGACAACCAATAATAGTCCATAGCTTTTGAATTTGAGAATTTTGACACAGCCTTTATAATAACATCCTCCGGCTGTAACTGTTAGCCAAACAAATGAATTTTGATCAATCATTCGTTCTCCCAGAAAGTAATCAGGACTATGGTGACTGGGGGAATTCCTTTCACTAAGCTCTTTAATTGAGTTTATGAAATACTGGTTGAATTCCTCAGGATCCAAATTTACATCTTGACTGTGTGTAGGTGAGTGTTCATTACTAATCACCTTCCAAGCAGCCCTGCATTGGTTAGGAGCTTTACTAATATACTGCTCAACTGCAACTTTTTTTGCTAGTGTTAATTCATTCCTATACCTTCTTTTATGTTGAATATATACATTATAAGCTGCCTGAGTTTGCTCTGACCCCCTTAAATTCAAACTTTTGTAAATTGTGAATAATGCAAGCATTTCATTTCTTGTTTTGGCTAGTTCCGGTGTATACCACTTGACAAGTTTTAGTGTTATTTAGACCGTGATTTATTTGAGGTTTTTTACTAAGGGTGAGCAATAGTGCCATAAGTCAAACAAATTTTTTTTAAAAAACTATTAAAAAGTGTTTTAATGTCAATTTTATTTTGTTTAAAATCATCTATCATGTCCCAATTTTCTTTCTTTAAATAATAAATAAACTGATCCAGACTTTCATCACTGTGCCTTCTAATAAAACCATTACTAGCTTGCAACATGTTTTGATTGTTCTGTAAGTGCTTTGTGGAAAACATTTTAAAAAAAAGGGGTACATGGTCTGCAAGACAATGTTCACCAAGTGTAGTAGTAAATAGCTTTTTTATTAAAATTAACAATAATATTGTCAATGCAGGAATTAAAACGTGTAGGTTGATTATTTGTAATAAAAAGATTAAATGATCTGAGAATGTTACTAAATTTAGAAAAATCCAAATTACCATTATCACTATTACCCATTTTCAATATTAAAAATCCCCCAGCTATGAGTACCCTCTGGTTATTAATTAGTAACCTTTTGACAGCATGCTCAAAACAGTTAAAAAATTTGTTAATATCTCCATTTGGAGATCTATAAAATGCTCACAATCAAAATATTTTCTTGTATTAATTTTATACAACATATTTCAAAATCTAACTCAAAATTAAATTTAGATACATCAACAACAGAAAATTGTATTGTATTTTTAACATAAATACCAACTCCACCATTTTTCCTAGTTTTTCTACAGACTACGCTGGCTGGAGTAAAATTCTCTGGTACAAATAGATCTACTTGATTTTGTTTCAGCCAGTGTTCTGATATACAAATTAAGTTTATATTTTTTTCTTTACATATACTTTCTAACTGCAATATTTTGTTTCTTAAACAACATACATTTACTTGCATTAGTCTAAAAAAATTGTTGAACCTTTGTTACAATTTTTCTGAGACACTCGTAACTTTTTCACTAGCTACATCAAACTGGGAGGAGCATATAGGTAATTGTGGATTTTGTTTGCAGAGGGGAAACAACATTATGATTAATCAAAGCTGGTGGTGGTGGAAGAGGGGGAAAATCTTCAAGAGATGTCAAAGAGGCCGACAGTGTTTGATTATGAATTAAAATATCAGCTGAGAGATCATCCGTTGCCGCAAACAGAACTTTTGGCTCACCCACAATGTCTGTTGTTTGGTCTAGACTTTGATGAGTAGTACTGCTGGCATTCTGACTTAGCACTAATAGGATCTATAAATGTCTGTTCATCTGACGTTTTTTTTTAATATCAGTCTTTTTCAGATGTTCGGTTATTATATGTGCGAGATGGTGTTTTTCCTGATAAATTAAAAATGGAGTCCATGTTTCGTATGATGATGTCTCTGCATTGATCTCAAATCAATTAAAAGAACCTGCATTTAAACCGTCTGAAATAAGTTTAAGGTTATTGTTTAATTTCCTGATTGCATCGTTCAGAAATGGTTTATCAAACCTAAAAGGGATGCTTATTTAAACTTAAATTTGTAATCTGTGTAAACTTTACTGAAGATTTCATAATCAAAACTATTGGGTTTGTTGGATGAATTACCAATGTCATCAATGTTGTTAGTTCCAGCCAAAAATATAGCCTGGTCATTGAAAGTGAAAATCTTCTGTCAGTTCTAGGAGATTTTTTTGCAACATAATTAAATGGTGCTCCAGAACTACTCACTACTGTTACCTTGTATTCACAACCAAGTTTATTTTGTAAAATATGTCCCAAAAATCTTCCATGACTGGTCCGCCACCAACATTACTCTTTTCTCCATTTTATTTTGATCAACTTTTTGTGTCTTCATCACCTTGTTATTTTTGAATTTTACTTTTAGTTCTGTGTCGAGTTTTAGAAGGTCCAGTTAAGTGATATTGAAATGGGGGCTTTTAAATTGTCGATAGAGTGGATATTTCAACACCCAGAGGTTGGAAGCTATTATTAAGGGAAATTGAAAAACTAGGTGGCAGAATTTTTTTTTTAGTTGTCTTTTTCTGTGTTTTGGAAGATTCTTTAACTGATGGGGAAGATTGTCTTAAAATATTCCATAGATTTATGTTCACTTTTTTGCAATTTTATTATCTCTTCTTCTCTTTGGAGTATTAGTGATTGAAGATATGAATTTTCATTTAATAACCTTTTTATTTCAACATTAGCGTCAACTAAATCCTTATTTATTGTATTTATTACTAAATTAAGACTTTCTATTGATTCTGTTAGAGTTTTATTAATTTCATTATTTATTTTAAGGTCATCTTCTCTTCTAGGGATGCAATAGTACTAAAACCGTGTTGTCCATTTTTGAATATTTGAGTTAGACGAGCAAACTTCACAAATCCATTCTGATTTGTGGTTCACTTATTTTATTGAGTTCATAATTATTCACACCAATACATTTTATGTGATGCCACAATGAACAGCTACCACGACAAAGAATAGATGGAGACGTTTTTTGTAATGTTTTTCATACATATTCCACAGGGATGTTTTACTATTTTCCTTTTCATTGTATTGATAAAAAAATAAAAACTCTCTAGTTGTGTATAAGTGGCAAATGACAAGTCTATAGGAATAGTGTATTTAGTTAAACAAATATTAGTATGAATAAAGTCACAATAAATATAAAAATAATAACAATAATAAAATTTTAAAACAATAATAACAGTTTTAAAAATTTTTAATATTATTTACTCCATGAAACACACTTATTATTAGTCTGCTTATTTACAATCAGGCAACAGAGAGCTTGACAGTTGAGAGATAAGGATGATCTAGTTGTCCATAACTCACAGCAGTACAAAGGTCAAGATTCCTGCCAGCCAGGCCCTCCTTATCAATATCGCTGATAAAGATCCCCCTTATCTCTAAGCAATAATCTTGTTCTTATTGGAAAATTAAAATAGTTTTCTATGATAACTTCTCCACTGTTATTATTTTTTGTTAAAAATGTCACCTGATACCAAACCAAGCCGACTTTCTTCACAGATTGGTGTAAAAAAACTTATATACTTTCTTAAAAAAACCACATAAATTTTAACTAAAACACAGGAGCAAACTTTAAAGTGTAATCACTGTGGGTCTATCCCCCACTAATCACCCCACTATTTTGAACCAGGAGGTTGAAAACCACTGCAACAGCTTCAATAAAACAGTTTGAAGTGAGCTGCTGCTGTGTTTGATACAAGGACTTAGTCAGCAAGGGGTCCAAGGGATCCAGACCCCCCAAATTTTCAATTTTTTCATTTACTTTTTTAGTAAATGACCTGCTGAAAGATCGTTCTCCACAAAGGAACAGGTCAAGAATTTTTTAAGGAACTAAAAGGGGCCTTACTCTATATCCACTACGGGAAAATATCAGTTCTCTGGACCCCCCCCCCCAAAAAAAAAAAACTTTTTCCTGGCTACATCCTTGGTTTGATACATTTCTGTTCAGTGTTAAAAAGGGGATCGAGTACAATTTACAGACCTAGTTTTATATCGATATTAACAGACAATATATTTTAATTACCAATACTATCAACTTTACTGATGATAATAATTAATTACAAAAAAAATAACTATCAACTAAATTTCGCATTGTAAACATAATATTTATTCTAAAGGTGACTCTCATCTTAAATAATAACCACTACACGTAAAAAAAACTAAATCAAATAGCTTTAAAAGATGGTAAACAGTGATTTCCTAGCTTCAATACATTAAACTAGCCTTGAAAGTTCCAGTAAGCTTGTATAGAATACATTTTTATGAAAGGAACCAATCCAACCTCTATTTTAAAATTGTTATGCACTGCTACTCTCATGAGAGAGAGAGAGAGAGAGAGAGAGAGAGAGAGAGAGAGAGAGAGAGAGAGAGATTCTAAAAGCCTTTACAACAAAGTATTTACGAATTTGTTTCTGTAGTTGATATGGATCCTTAAAAATAAACAAGCAACTAAATATGTATTGCGGGCATTCAAAAGTAGCTGCATCTGTTTCTTGAAGTCAGCATGGTTTGTATTATGAAATTTAATACATTAATGGTAAAAGAAACACAATTAATAGGATGTAAGTTTAATGATTTATTTCTAATTGATTTTTTGTAGGTTGATAATTGCTCAATTGTAATTGTTGATACAGATATTACAATTGCTGAGTTTTTAATTTATTGCCATCCTAAAATACGTCAAACTTTGAAAAGTGGCTAATTGAATTTTTTTACTGTAGCAACTGATTGTGGCTCAACGCAACCAGCGAGATACAGAGCACACAATGCTCAAAGAAAGCGAGTCCAAACTGAACAAAACTCGCCAGGAAATTCGCAACATGAACAAGAAAATACAGGATTCTGAGCACAACCAACTTTTGCTCCAGGTGAAAATTTATTTCTTGCCCGCTTTCTTTCCTTAATGTTAACAGGATTGTCATGGAATATCTATGACATTACAGTTATAATGACTCTCAGTTATGATTTTTTGTATTCTCAAATCTCAATACATAAACCTAAAACATATTTTTAAATTTTAAAGTTCATTAAATACAAAGAAAACTTAAAAAACACTTTCTAATATTACGATTTGTAACAAAAAGGTTTTAGCATTCAGCACATAAAAAAGTGGAACTCAAGAAAATTGTAAATTCCAAAATTTGAATTTCAAGTTATGTGATTTAGAGTTGAAAACTTTGCAGCTTCTGTGTTTGCTATGTAGCTGTATAAACACTTGTTAAGTAAAAGGTAATTTGACAAGACTACACTAGATTCTTTCACTTTTACATTATTTTTAATTAGCAGATATGATATTAAAAAAAAATAAAATGTGAATTAATTACATAGAGCTGCATATGAACTACATGGACTGATTAGGGTAGGGCTTGAGAAAATTCCTAATTAATCAAACAAATTAATTATATGTTATTATTTATGGATGTATAGAGTAAACGACTCATTTTCATTATTTGGTCTTGTAACCCATAATTATACTTTGTAATATTAAATGTGTGTGGGATAAAACGTAGATCAGAATTCGTAGTAGGCAGAATGACTTTTACATGCGTGTAGGAGGAAATCGCTCACAGCATGAAGCGGCTGGACCACCTCAAGTCACTGGTGGAGTGGGGGGAGGAGGCAAGGCACGCGTGGCAGGAGGAGCTTGCGGCCGGAGAGAGGGACAACAACGTCCTGGAACGCTTCAGACTAGAAGATGATGCCAAGTTCAAGGTATATACTCTGCTAGTGCATTGTGACTTCTGTTTATGAGCATAGACTGCAGAACAAGGTCTAAATTACAATGTTCTGATGTATTTTTTAGGTAACATAACGTAGAAATTGGACACAAATTCAGCACCTGACCTGCAAAAACATTCACAGAAGTTATAAAAACCTGTTCCTAAAAAGCTTTTGCACTTTTAATTTGATTCAGCTTTTAAGAAATTTATAAAATGTTGTTTTATGAAATAATCAATAATGTGTTGCTCCCAAGAACAATTATTAATTTCTCATTACTGCGGTAATCCAAAATTATTAATTTCCCATTACTGCGGTAATCCAAAACTGGTGTTTACACTATTCAACCAAAATGTTAACTGTAGGCAAATTGACAATCTAAAATGCGGTAGACTAGGTTTTGAGTGGTGCTTATGTTATTGCTTATTCCCTACGTTATTACTGCTTACCAATTAACAGATAGCACCACATGTACAGCAATCTCAAATCATTGGAGATCTACAATGTGTAGATTTAGTGACAGTGTAAATCTAGGAAAATTGATTTTTGTCTTATCTCTCAGAACCTTCTCTTTCAATGAAAGTACTGTTCAACTTTAATTTTGTTATCACAGATATCAATGATTTTAGACTCACTACAAACATTGATGCTAAGAAAGAATGTATAATGCTTCTAAAAATGTCTTGAAGCATTTAATTATCTTTTTTAGGTTACATGCAACAGGATAACTTTATGGAAAACATTAAGGGAAAGTAAATAGGAATGGAATGTGAAAAATATACAAAAAGTACACCCACTAAATCACTAAGTAAGGAATAGGTAGTTACACTACCAATATCCAAGCAGCTGCTACAGCTCTGGTGGTAATGTTGTTCCATCCGCTAAAGTTCAGACAAGGAGGTTTATTTCCCATGTGTTGAGAATGGCATGTGATTATGCCTATTCTATAATCTACTCGGTTGTTCAGGGAATACATAAAAACATATTGTTGCTTGTATATACAGACCGGACATGTTTAACCCTTATGTGTACTGTATTAAATCTTGAATTTGTGTTATTCATGTATTTAAGGTTGCCATAATTTTAGTATCGGAACACATACTTACCGAGAAAAAAGTAAAAAAAAATAGACGTCTTTAATTCAAGTACTACTTTGTTTTGGTATTGAATTTAGTTTGTTTATTTAGGTGTTAAAAAGACATTAACAATTAATAATGTCATAATCATTTTATAATGTAACAGATTTTTCTGTTTTAGGCATTTTAACTTACATCTTCCATTGAAATTTGTTCTAATTTAATCATTGACAGAATTTCTATATAACATTCTTTTAATGATTAAAGTTTTTAATTGATTGTAATGTTATATCTCTATTTAATTTTCTGGCCTATCTTAAGGTCCTATTTATTTAGAAATATATTTCTTCTGTTTTCCCATCTATTTCCAAGTGAAGTGCAGCGTTGGAGGAGTGGCTTCTCTGCTTCTCTGCATTTATGATGCTCCACAGTGCTTTAGGTTTGTTGTTTGATTTGATTAGATTTCCAAATTTTCATAATTATATCTGAAATGTAGTAGTTCCAAAATTAGTATCTATGACTTTTTTGGTTTCTTTGTTTATTTATATTTTATCTGAACAAGAATGATGGTGTGGCAAAGTCTGCCCAGGAACTAATATAAAGTTTGTGAATACCGTCTCTAGGAAATGGAATTGAGACGGCAGAGGCTGAAAGCAGACGTGATGGAACGAGATGCGATTCTGATGAAGGAGCTGAACAGTCTGACAACTTTGGAGAACCAACTGGAACAGGTCTCCAGGCTTTTCAGGTAAGAATTCGTCCCTTGAGAATTGCTCTGCAGTTTAATTAATCTCAAAAAATAATATATTATGGCATTTTTGTATTGTGTGATGGCCATGAATCAGCTGAATAGACCATTACAATATTTAGGCACTTGCTTGTGATTTTGGTAAATGCAATAGAACAAAGTTCCAAGTCATACTCAGGCATGAAAGCAATTCTGATACTGTCAAACTTGGTATCAGAAAGCACCATTTAAGCTACAGAGTGAAGTTTGCTTTAAATGCATAATAAGATAAGTACTAGCCAAAATATTATAAACAGTAATGGTTTTGTTGAACAGAAGAGCACATAATGAGCGCATGAGCCTGATCTCTTACTGGGAGAATGCAGTGAGAATTCTGCAACAGCGAGATGACAATATTGATTTGACTCTTCAGGTAACATGATAACCATACTTTTACCCTTAATTAATATGAATTTGTTACATATTAAAGCCATGAGACCATCTTCACATTTCATACGATTGTTAATTGAAAAAAACTTCTTAATATGAGGTTTTAAAATACTTCAGAAAAGTCAATTTATTTTTGTAAATTTTACAGACTTTGAAGGTACATTTTAGGGTTGTTTTTGTGATGAGAAATCTGGTGGCTTACAGGACATACAGAATTTGAGCCCAAACTAAAGATAAAGTAGGATCCAGTCATCACAGTGGTATTTTGGTTGGTTATAACACTTAATGAGTCAAATATTGTCAAACAAGTGCCAGCCATCTTCGTGGTTATCCAGAGCTAACAAAAGTCCATTGTTATCCTTGGCTCCTCTTAAATTCTTCCAGGTTGACTTAATGGACCCGATGAGGTTCATCAGGAGACGTTTTACTCTGGTTAAGATTACCAATATGTCCGGGATTTCAACTGGAACCTGATACTAACCAGCGAGTTGGTTTTGGACAGGTTTGGTCGGTGATTTCGATGAATGATTGATTATATGCCTGTTTATTATCAAAGTCCTTGCTGTCTGCGTGGTCAGCCTTCTAGGCGTACTGAGCCACATGGGGGATGCGTAGTGGTGTATTGTTTATAATTGATGGTGAAGAGAGGGGTAGTTCCATGACTAGTTTTGACTTTGACTTTAGTGACTGTATGAAAATGTAGTGTCAGTAACGAAATATTCTATTTAAATTTGTTGACACTAGTCAACATTTAAAGTAATACTTACAAATTAGTTTTCAAGTATGGTTAGTTTTCAATTTGTTAAAGACCGAACAACCAACCATAGTGTATGAAATATATAGCATTACAAATATAAATTAAGTTAATTGAGAAATAAATTTCCGATCATTGCTAGTTCCTGCCAATGGTCAGTCTTTTGAGCAAGCAAATGTTTTTTATCAATGTCTACCAGCAGATGTTAAACTAAAAGTTGATACAAGTCCCTTTGTCGATTGTTAATATCAACAAAACTTATAAATTATTGTCAGAGCACAAGTGACACCGACATCCAACCACTGGTAAAATCCAATATTTCATAATTATATTTCGAAATGTCGAAACCAACTGTGTGTGGCAATTAAATATTCTCAAAATTAGTGTTAAACCAAGTGTAAAAAACAGTCAGCAGGGAATGGAAACAGTTAACAAACAATATCAACCGGGATTTATAATTTAATCAAAAATGGAGAAAAGAATTCAGAAGGCACAAGGTAGGTATTGTAATTTACTGATTCTCTCCCTACATACACATAATGTTCTGTACAGGAAATAGAGAAGCTCAAGCAGTTGGGAGTGGAAAAGTCCAATGTGTTGGAGGAGGAGAGGAAGTTCTATCAGACACAATGCCAGAACAACGAGGAGCTGGAGCGACAACTGGCCGAGGTTAACGGGAAGGTGGTGCAGCAACGGAGTCAGAACCTGGAACTGTCCAGTATAACCAGTGACATCAAGAGTGAGGTAGGTACAATGGTGTCGGGTCCACTAGAGCTGCTGTACCATTAGTTGTGTATACAATGCCAGAAAAACGAGGAGCTGGAGCGACAACTGGCCGAGGTTAACGGGAAGGTGGTGCAGCAGCGGAGTCAGAACCTGGAACTGTCCAGTATAACCAGTGACATCAAGAGTGAGGTAGGTACAATGGTGTCGGGTCCACTAGAGTTGCTGTACCATTAGTTGTGTATACAATCCCAGAACAACGAGGAGCTGGAGCGACAACTGGCCGAGGTTAACGGGAAGGTGGTGCAGCAGCGGAGTCAGAACCTGGAACTGTCCAGTATAACCAGTGACATCAAGAGTGAGGTAGGTACAATGGTGTCGGGTCCACTAGAGCTGCTGTTCCATTAGTTGTGTATACTATGTCAAGATGTTTGAGTCATCTGTAGTGCAAGTTCAGCCTAGTCTTCAGTTTTTATTTTAATTGTATTCCACATATAGTACAATATAAACTGAAAGTTCTTAAATAGAGTTGTAAGTTTTAGATCTATAAGGTATGAGTTGGCCACATCATGTGTCGTGGAACTGGCTTCGCTAAGGTTACATGCAAAATTAAAAACCTAGATCATATTTCATTCTCAGATGACGCCATCAGATAGACAAACAAAAATCATACAGGAAAGAAATGTTTACATCCTCCTTGTAGACAAAAAAAATTGTGTCAACCTATTCAGTGATACCAAAATTCTATTGTTGGACATGCACTATTACAGCATCTATTCTTGTCTATGTATTAATGAAGATTCAAGTGATATTTAAAACGTGCAGGTGATCATTATCAAGATATCTTGCCACATGATACGTTTAGATTTTTTTTCATCAAGTAAAGTTTCATGCAATGTTTAAATTTCTAAAAAAAAGTTGTGGTGAGGTAGGGAATGTACTACATTGCAAGAGTACACTGAAATTAAATCTTGTAATTGACTTTTAGCATGAACTTTTACTCTATTATTTTTTTTACTTTACGAATAATTTACATGTGATAATGTCACAAGTTAAATATCTCACAGGATTGTACTCAGCCTGTTTACAAATTGACTTATTCTGTTATTTTCTCATTGTAATTATAGTTATGTACAAGACCAATGTAAAAATATTTGCTAATGCTCAGCCAAATACCGTGGAGTGACATTGCACCATCATCGAATGTAGAATTGCTAATATACAGAGTGTCCCGAAACTCTCTAAAACTTTTTAGCAAAATTAATTTTTTAGGTCATTACAAACATATTTCACAACATAAATATGGGTCTATGGTGCATTTTTTATGTCTATCTGAGATTTTTATTGATTACTTTATGTCAAGAACGGGTGAGATTAACTTTTGAAATTTAGCATGAATATGTAGAATATTTTCTCGTCTCAAGGAATAAATTTTGGAACAGAGTTCCAGAGAGTTCCGGAACACGCTGTATAAATGAAGATTCATGCAAAATTTGAAGTCTATTATAGGTCAGTTTGTTTCCAAGATATTGTGCAAACTGACATACAGACAGATGAAAACTAGAGCAAAATTGCTTACTAATACAGAATTTGGTACTTTTTATCCATTTTTCACTTTAAAAATGCATAATTTTTTTGTTAAAATTAATATTAATTTTATTTTATGATTATAACATAAGGTACAAATTATAGGCTTACACAATAAAAAATCAAGAATCACTGAAATTAAAAATTACTGGTATTCTTACATAAATAATTCTAGTTTTCTCGCTTTGTGTTGGCTAAACTGATCTGTTGCAGGTGTTGACTTTGCGCGGGATGTTGGCAGACCTGGGCCATGCCATAGGAAAAGAGCGCAGCCAGAATACAATGGTGTGCAATGAGCTACAAGCCAAACGAGCTCAACACAGCTCTCTACAGCAACCCATCGAGCAGCTGCAGGCTCGACTGAAGCAGCTCAACGACGCAGATCTCACCGCGGCCCAGAGAGCCAAGGAGGTTGAAAATATACTACAGGTCGGGCTTGAGATATGTTCTCTTCAATGTTGGTAGTCATATGAATGTTTTCTTTTTGCTGGTAGATTAATGATTATTTATTTCACTTTTTATTAATCTTGAATATCAGTATAAGTGGTATAAAAGGATGTTTCCTTGTTTTCCAGCTCTATTAAGGAAGTCTGCTCGTTCTGAAACAATAACCACATTTTATTATGCTCATGATGTAATGTTTAAATACATAACTTAATCTTCTTTCTTTGATTTTGTCAACTCAATTCACTACACCGTAAAGATTTGTACATGCATGCAACTACATCTTGCGTATAAAATGTTGAGTGATCTGACTTGTCTATTTTTTGTTTACCCTAAGCCTGTATTAATAAAACTCAGTGAACTAGCAAAACTAGGATGTAATCTGTTTTTTGGAGGTCAAAGGAACCAATAACCTGGCGAATCAAGCTGATTAACAGAGAGTACAGATAAATCAATAACTCATAGATTGATTAAAAGATATAAGTTTGACGTGAGGTGTTGCTATAAAAAATAACGACACTCTGAAATGAGTAATACTTATTATTATTTACAATTTTTACACAACCATTTCATTCTTCACCAATACTTACATTTTCTAGAGAAATTTTTTATTTTAAAAATCATGTATCTTTAAATTATCGGTTTTGTAATAACATTCCAGATCCAAGATTATCAAACAATCAATAAAATAACATACTAGTAATTTAGTAACCTTGAGATTTACTTTATTCTAGAATCTTAAACCTTCCCTAAAGAGTATACTTACTTAATTCTACAACCTACCTAAAACACTTTCAATGACTCAAGTTTAATACTGCTAGAAACAAATTTTGTAATGGTCGAGAATAAGTAAAAAAACAAGACCCACGCACCCTGATCTCGGATTCCAAGACCTGTCTTTTTGCAGGAAAGGTTATCGCTACGAATTTTTAGGATTGCACAAGTGTACTTACTTTTTTTCATGAGCAATGTACAAGTAATGCTGAATACTACTGCCAACTGCTGGGTGCCATGAGACAGGCAAAGTTGAGATGCCTATTCGAAGTACAATTTTGCTCCATGACAACATCTGTTCACACTCAGCTGCATTGGCTCAAGAAAAATTGCACAGAATTCATTGGTAAACAGTGAAACATACTTTGATGAACGATGAAGGGATGGAAACGTTCTTGCGCAGTTAATTACATAATGTGACCAGTTTCATTCTTTGATGATAGCTTTAAAAAACTTCCGATTCAGTGGGAAACAAATATGTAAATAAAAAAGAAAATGTGTAGAATAGTAAAATATGTTAAAAATTATTGTATTTAGTCTGACGATAAATATGAAAAGTTCAATTAAGATTTAATTCATACTAGTATTAGTATTTTTTTGTATTTTGAAAACACTAACGATGTCATATGCCAACTCTAAACACTGCATTTAATTGTGTGTTGATAGGCAGCAGAAAAAAACAACAACACATTGCAGACCAAAGTCGATAAACTCCAAGAGAAGGTTTTTGAAAAAACACAAGAGTTGAACAACTTGAAGGAGACTTCCAGACTCTTGGACAACGAGTTGAACATTTTCAGGATGAACAGAGAGGTAAAAGTGTAAAACGTTTATCTTTCACAAAAGTGTTATTCTTCTAACAAATATTAATTAGTGTCTACTAATAAATAACTGCTTTAATAAACATAACAGTTTGTTATAAATTAAATGATGTTATCTTTTAAATAGGTTTTAAAAATTTAGTACTTTCAACAGTTTAATAGTGAAAAAAATGTATGCTATAATTATGAGAGCATAGGTTTTCTATGTATGGCTCAAAATGATTCCAATTGAGAATTTGAAACGTAACAGCTGAATAATTTTAGTTAATACAATATTTTGGAGCATTTTTAGTATAAAACACATTTTAGTGGTTCAATTACAGATGTAACTTCAATTTTATCTTTACAGGCATTTGAAAAGCGAATGACGGAAATCGAGAAAGAGTTTATCAACAAGGAACAAATACTTTATGAACTGGTACGTTGTAGATTAATAAATAATATGAAATTGTAATTTTTTCCCTTTTTTATCGAGATTATACACAGTGTGAGCACTGTGATGTCAATAAAACAAGATTACACAAAAAAACCTGTTTGTACAGGACATGGAACTGGTGAACTTGGACTGCAGACTCGGTCGACTCCAAGGGGACAGAACTGATGAGGAGAAAATAGCGTCCAAGTCAAAGATTTTGGAATTGGAGGAAGCAACTCGTAAGAAAACTGAAATGTTGAATGTTGTCACAGCCCAAAACAACAAAGCAAAAGTAAGTAGTTAACTTTTACTTTCGTATAAAAGTAAATTTTATATAAAGTATTTATTTTAAGTTAGAAAGGCCTACATTTTTTAAAAGATTTCACATTACTGATATCCGACATGTAACAATAATAATGTTGCTAGTATTTTTAATTCTTACATTGAAACATTTCTGCGTAAAAAATGTTTAGTAATTCTCAGCCAATAAAGGTTTAAAGTCTCACTTGAGGAAAATAGAAGAATGTTGAAAATAAATAACATCAGTACTATTCAATACAGGTTATTTATGCAATAACATTTTACAAGTAAACACTGTATACAGCTTAGGTTGTGGTTCTAGAGAGGCTACATGTAAAATTGCTGTGCCTTAGTCTGTGGTGTTTATCCTTGGACAATTTCATGAATCACTGTATTTCAGGCAATTAGACTTTATTTCGCTAGCATTTCACTTTTAATTTGTTAAATTACTTCATGATTTTTTTTATTACTGTTTAATACTATTGTTAGTTCACTGGTTCTATTAGATCCAGTAACATAATATGTAATAGGTGTTTTACTCGTATACACTAATTTACACCAACAGTCAACATTTCTTCAATAAACTGTTTTAAGCGTAGGATATTCCAATATGTAATGCTCTCAAAAAAGGCACTATAGAATTATTGATTACAAATTGAAATTTTATATGTTTGGACATTTCAATTATTAATATTCAGTATAAACTGAGTAAATAAATACTGAAGAAATTTACTTAAGTATACTTTCAACTAAACAGTACTGTTGGTAGTAGTTTGTTGTATTTTTACTGAATTAAAACAGAAAGGTGTTAAGAAACTATAAGAAGCTGGTATCACCATATTGTCAGATCAATACATTCAAATTTTGTGAATATATTCACTTTTAAAATTAAATATTCTCGTTACTAAAGAAGCCTTATAATAACATAATAATGTTATCATTTCATAATTGACAATTTCAGATTTTCTTAGAGATGGTTGAAACTACGGCAAAGTTTTAGCTCTTATTTTCCAAAAACATCCCAAAACACTCCAAAAGAAAAATTTATCAGTGATACTAAGTGCAACGTCCAAAATTTGACACTGCCACATATTTGACTCCTGGAATCTGGAGTCCAAGATGTCTAAGTAATGTTAGAAAACTCGATTGCTTTGCCGTGCTTTGGGATCGTGTCTAAAACATTGTAGTGCACTCATGTTCACCTGATCAGACAATGAGAACATCTTTCCTCTAGACCACTGGGCTCCTGGGCAACCCAGACAGAGCTCTCCATCTGTCTGATTTCGAGAAAGACACTCAAAATGATGCAAAAGGTTCATTTTGGAAGTCTTGTCACCCCCTTAGTGTTGATTCTAAACTCAGCATTCATACTGAATCAACCATTCCTACCATAGCTATGTTATCAGTGACATGGTCGACTTTCCTCAACGAAATTCCGTGTTGGTGTTTGCAGAATGAACAGTTGCGCATCTCCCAGAGCCTGGAGGAGGAGCAAGGACTGCTCAAGCGGCTGACAGAGCGCCGCCAGGAACTCATGTTCATGGTGGAGGGAGGACAGAAGGAGTTGGCCCGGCTTATGAGTAGCAACAAACAAGTTCAGGTACTGTAAAACTCCCATAGACTCCTGTCATTGTCAATGAAACTGTGACAATGGATGAAAACATTGCATTTTACTTTGAATAAGTTTGGTTATGTATCAGCTATATGTATTGAAGTGAGAGTCTTATGATTCGGTGATTAAAAAGACTTAAAAGGTTTGCTTCATGATAGAATTGTTAAGGTTAAATAATCAAAACCTCGTAAAATTCAATATATTCAGTGTGTATATTCTTTGTTTAAAGTTTGTTTTTGACGGTGGAAGGATTGTGAAGGAAACATAATTTTTCCAAACAATTGCCATCGTTCAGTGATAGAAGAAATCAATCATGATCACAGTGATGTCTTGTATCACTGAATGCTGAAAAATGTCTGGAAAAATCATGTTTCCTATAATACATACATATTTGGTAGACCTGCCACAGTCAATTGGTGCATAATTTAAATTTAGAACTGTTTGAAAAGTTTAACTGCCATTTATAGTCTAGTGTCTTGTTACACTATGAGTAATTCTGTCATTAAATTCAACAAGATGAGGAATATTTCAAAATTGATATCTGGCATGAAAAGTTTGTGCTTGATTGTTAAATTGAAATATTAAAAGCTGTAAATATTGTTTTGGAAGCAATAAAGGAGGGCCAATTTCAATCATCTTTCATTTCAAAATAGTCATCTTGGTTTTGAAAGTATATAAATTTTGTATTTTAAATAACTTCCAACTCACATGGAATAATTTTTTGTAATAAATCTACCTACCCTTACAGATTTGTTAAAAAACGTTTTATTTAAATCCATATTTTTTTTATATTTTTAATAATTTTCAGTTTTAACATTTTTCATGTTAGTCTTGGTTAAGTTGTGTGTCTCCAAAAATTCTTCCACTGTGTAGATGGTTCTTTGCAAGATCCAGTTCTTTATTGCCATGTTCATTTTCATGTGGCTGTCTTAATTTTTCTTAAATTCTTCTGGCAGAGCATTAAAAAGTTCTTCCCAGCATAGGTTGGTTTTTTCTCAAATACAGCTTTCTATGAGGAGGTAGTGGGAAGTCTTGACCATGTCTTGTATTATGTTCATGGGGATCACCATTTCGAGGAAGGCCTTTAGATAAGCAGTACAATATCGGTTCCATAATATATAGAGAAGTCACTGTTTTTATATTCTTTAAAAAACAGCTCTGCAACTTTCTCTAGGTCCTAGCTTGCCCATTAACCGTATTGCTTTCTTCTAAATTTTGAGCACTTTCAATATGTTAAATTAAGTTGTGCCAACCCATGTTGCTATCTCATACCTGAGATGACTTTGCAGTGCATAGTACGCTATTTTGGTACATTAAAGAGTGCTTTATGCATGTGTCCTTTGCAAACCATAGAGTGATGAATTTAGCTTTAGGCTCAAGTTGTGATTTGTCCATCTCAATATATTATTTAGTGTCATTCATAAATAATTCATGTCTTCTGTTTCTTCAATATCAGGGATTTCGGACACATAGTTTTTATTAGGTCCTAGAGTGAGTTGTTTAGTTTTTGAGTTGTTTAAGACAAGATCATTGTATTTCCAATATTGTTTGGCCCATATTGAATGAGATGTAGGAGTTTTTTTCTATCTGTTCAACACCTTTCTGGGCTGAGAGTAGTACGGTATCATTTGCATACATGATGGAATTCTTGTAGTTTTACAAGAATATTGGCAAGTCATTGGTGAATAAAATATATAGCACTGGTCCTAAGACAGAGCCTTGGGGGACTCCTCGAGTCATAGGTAGTTTTTCAGACTGTAAAGTACAGGTGTCTGCAATTCTTCTCCGTTTAACCTCTACAACTTGGTATCTTTCACTCAAATAAAATATATAGCACTGGTCCTAAGACGGAGCCTTGGGGGACCCTTGAGTCCCCCAGTTTTTAAGACTGTACAGTACAGGTGTCTGCAATTCTTCTCCATTTAACCTCTACAACTTTGTATCTTTCACTCAGATAACTTAAAAACTATTTTAAGGCTAACTGTTGGATGCCAAGAGATTGAAGTTTGGCTAAGATGAGATTATGGCCAAGACAGTCAAAAGCTTTGCTCAAGTCTAAAAAGATTCTAGTGATGGTGTTGCGCTCCTCCAGGCTGTCTGTAATATATTCAACAAGGTCCATTATTGCAGTTGGTGTAGATCTTTCTTTTCTGAAGC
Organism: Homalodisca vitripennis; assembly: GCF_021130785.1. Taxonomy (NCBI): domain Eukaryota; kingdom Metazoa; phylum Arthropoda; class Insecta; order Hemiptera; family Cicadellidae; genus Homalodisca; species Homalodisca vitripennis. The sequence goes on along the minus strand of NC_060214.1, from coordinate 11,898,277 downwards.
CATGTTGATTATTGTATAGGAAGTTGTTGTTTTGTAGGAGAGTCAGTAGTCTAGAGAGAGGTGATCTTCTCTATTATTTTGGATAACTCCCTTGGAGAATAACAAGTGTTCAACTGATTCTTCCACCTCATCATTGTCTGCGGCACAGTAATAGCTACTGAGAAACCCCTCTACGCAGCAATCTGGACTGTGGGTACAGTGGATAATAAATTCTTCCCATCCAGAAGGTCTGATCAGATTTTGGGTTTGAATGGCAGAATGAGGTCCTGGTGTTGTCTTGTAGCAACAAACCTCCAGATATCAGAAGTCACAACATTTATTTTCAACAATCACGGTAAGCAGCTCTATTTATAATTACAACTTGCCGTATAACACTAAATTATTTATATCACTCAACTAAAAAGGCTCTTAAGATTATCCCTTAACATGGCTGCCATAACTTTGCATGTTTTGATTGTCTGCTTTGCCTTGACTTTGATTTCCTGTGTCAATGTTCTCTCAAAAGTTGATCACCTTTATCAGTCCAAAACACCAAGGGCAATAGCCATTCTTTTGGTTTGGTGTTTCTCAGTAAGCAGATTGAAACCAGCGTGAGAACAATTTGTGAGTTTTACCTTCATACTAATAAAGTACTTAAATGGAAATTTTGCTCTAGAAATTTTAGCAGTAACATCAGCCTTCTCACAAATTGCCATTTTAAATCACACTAAATTTTCATCAGGAAATAAACAAGTAGACCTAGAATAATCAATATTTAAGTTGTATTTTAAAAGATACAAAAATCTCCAGACTAAATTCAAAATTAATTGTCTAGTGTAAACCGTTTCAATACTGTAGTTGTTGTGGATGTGATTAGTTAAAATACTGTAGTTGTCGTAGATGTGAGTAATTACAATACTGTAGTTGTCACGGATGTGAGTAGTTACAATACTGTAGTTGTCATAATGTGAGTAGTTACAATACTGTAGTTGTTGTGAATGTGGGTAGTTACAGTATGGTAGTTGTCGTGGAAGTGAGTAGTTATAATTCTGTAGTGGTTGTGAGTAGTTACAATACTGTAGTTGTGGATGTGAGTAGTTACAATTATGTAGTGTTCGTGGATGTGAGTAGTTACAATACTGTAGTTGTCATGAATGTGAGTAGTTACAATTCTATAGTGGTTGTGGATGTGAGTAGTTAAAATAATGTAGTTGTCGTGAATGTGAGTAGTTACAATACTGTAGTGGTTGTGGATGTGAGTAGTTACAATACTGTAGTTATCACGGATGTGAATAGTTACAATACTGAAGTAGTTGTGGATGTGCAGGTGACGCTGAACCTGCTACAGTTGAGGGTGGACCAGAGACAGAAGACGTTGGCCAAACACGACAGTCAGGTTTATGATCTGGAAAAGGAGAAACAGGAACTTGACAATGTGAGTTTTGTTTATACAAGGAATCACAAGAGTATTTTACAACTTTGATGAACCCCATGAAACAGTTTTCCACCTCCTCTGTTATAATATGTTAGGATTATTTCATAATACAGAGCCATTTTAACCAACCATTATTTATTGTAGTGTATGTAATAATGAATACAGTATAAACAACATTTTCACTTTTCCTTTTCATTTCAATTTTTCTTTTTTTTTATTAGAGCCAGCTCTATTGAAAAGATCTTGAATTTTACCCCATAGCCTAATTTTCCCCTATTGTTTTTTATCATCGAATAATAGAAAATTTCTTATTCAAATAATTAATAAGCATCAAGAAGCTTTTTTAAGTGTACAATTTTTGAATAGTTAAATAACAAAGTACAGCAAAGTTTGGGATTTTTTAAATAACCATTCAAAATATTGAAAAAACTAAACGCTTGTATGTGTACTAACGACATGTTCTATGACTAAAAGTAAAGGTGAGTTTGGTTACCATACATTTATTAATACAATTTAGTACTTGAGTATATCGTTAGTGAGCAAAAATTGTGCCACAAACACCACTGCTGTATCTATTTGGGACTCCAATATACCTACAGTGTTGTTTATTTTGTGATTTTAGATTTTATATAAATGTTGCACAACAGTATGGAAAACTGTTTGTAACCTGTTTTATATTAACATGTTATTTAGTTGTATGATTTTATATTCTTCACCACATTTACGATATATCTATTATGAACTTTAACCAATAAATACATTTGTTATTGTATGTATATGCAAAATATATTTCAAGAACACGTGTTGCAATCTGTAGATATGACACATTAAAACAGAGAAAAATGTCTGTTTTCAGTTTTTAGTTATTAGAATGTTTTTATGTTTGTCATAACAAGCTTCTTTTATGAGAACACAATTGCGAATATTTGGCTGTTAAACCTTTCGTTAGGCCTTTCGAGACAGAAAAGTCGAGATTGGACACCAGATGGATCTCATGGCGGCCAAGAAACGTAGTCTGGAAGAGGAGAAATCAGAACTGAAGAAGGCCTTGGAGCACCTTCACATCCGTATAGGTCAGCTGCAGAAGAAGTGAGTCTTGAATTATTTGTTTTATAGATTAACATAAGGTTGTTTTTTTGCTAGCATGAGCAAATACAATGAGGAACAGTGCAAACTGATAACAAATTTCGCTTTTCGTGCTCAGAACTTGAGTTATAATGACCACCTTCCCCAATGTATAAGCACACAGAAGCAAGTAACTTATTTACAGCTTTATTGATATAATTCAAATTTTTTTTTTACAAATTGGTGGGAGTTGGTTGGGTGAAGAAGATTAATTGAATATTAAATCAATTGTATAATGAACGATATTTCACCCATATCCATATTTTGTTATTGTTATTTACATAAAATAATTGCTCAATTTGAGTGTGGTAAATATGTTTTCCTGTTAAGAAAAATCACTTCTTTTTGTTATTTTAGACATGATATTGTCATGGACACTTTGGGTAAAGAAGAAGGAGGAGAAAATTTCTCTGTTGCACATTTTAAAATCAAGGTAACGTTTATAATTTTTTATAATATAACAATAAATTGTATAGGATACACAAATGTTTGTAATATTAATTATACTTTGTTTGAATTTAATTATATTATCTGATTAATGTATGACTGGTAGCTCTAATAATGATGTGTGAACATTAATTTCAGATTTGTTACGTTTATATTATAATACTGTAAGATACATAATAATTTGAATGAAATTGAATTGAATCATAAATGATGTTTTGCCCATAGAATGTATTTTTAACTATACACACATTTGTAACTTAATGTCTAGATTGTAATAAAATGAAAATATCTTGAAGATTTAATAAGGTGAGATTTGTCAAACTTCACTTAAAATTGCCTAACAAATAGAATATGTGTTGCAAAATTATATAACTTTGAAAAAGGAATATCAAAGATTTCATCAAGATTTATTACAAAAAGAGCTTCTATATTTGGAATGAATGACAGAGGTTACTACAATAGTTAATTTTAATTTGTTTTTTTTAATCAAATAAGGTACAAAATTCGAAGATACAAAAGTCATTATATTTATATACAGGTATATTTATCTAAATATCACAATAATAAAATACAGGGCGTTTATAAATAATCATCGAAGTTTTAATGTTTTGTAGTATTTATTATATAAAATTATAATCAGTACATGAAATTTAGCCCAGTTCTTCCCAACTTTTGGTCAATGTGTCTGGAGTGATTGTTAGAACAGCTGCTTCAATCCTGTTCCTTAAGTCGGGTAGGTCAGCTGGTAGCGGAAGCACATACACATAACCCATTATGAATCCCTAAAGGTAGAAATCACACATGGGGTCAGGTCGGGTGAACGTGGAGGCCATGCGAAACAAGCTCTGTCATTAGGCCTCTTGTGGCCAATACAGTGGTCGGGTACAGTGACGTTTAACCAATCATGTACTGACTTATGCCAGTGCAACGGTGCACCATCTTGCTGTCAAATGAAGTTCTGTAGTTCATCATCTTCCAATCGAGGAAATAGCCACAGTTCTAGAGCATCAAGATTAGAAATACCAGTTACAGTTCCTTCTCCATAAAAGAAAAGGCCATAAACCTTCCACTTAGGTATGGTACGCAAAACATTCAATTTAGGGGAGTCTCGCTGCAATATTTACCATCTCGTGAAAGTTTTGTCAACCCCTGATAGACACATTGTGAGTGCTCACATGTCCACTGAGGTGAAATGTTGATTCATCACTGTAAACAACATGATCTAGAAAATCTTTATTGTCGTGCAACAAAGTTTTGTTTGTAAAATTGGCACATAAACCATAGTCTGCATGATTTAGAGTCTGCAAGTGATAAGGATGTAGTTGTAAGCGTTTCTGCAAAACTTTCCAAACAGTCTTCACTGGAATTGCTAATTCAAGACTAGCCTTCCGAACTGATTTCTGTGGGCTACGTGTGAAAGTGTGTCTCACTCGCTCAACACTCTTCACTAACCATTAGTCGTCCTGTACTCTTCCCTTTGCAAAGGCAGCAAGTATCTTCAAACTGATGATACCATCTATGGATGTCATTATCACTTAGAGGATCACAACCGAACTTTATACGGAGTGCACGTTGCACAGTTACTACAGATTTGGTATTTGCAAACTGCAGAACACAAAAAAATCTTCTGTATTTTAAGTTATATGTAAAAACAAACTACACAGTGTTAAAACTCAGATATTTACTTATAAAAACCTGATATAATGATGTAACAAAGAAATTATTATATTCAAATTGATTCTGAAGTTTGAATGTAACAAAATATGAAGTGTAAGCCATGTGCATACTTAACAGGGTGTAATTGTGATTTTTTAACTTTATGATTTATTGTGTATGAAGTTAGTGAAGTGCAAAATGACAGTGACCTGTATCAAATTTAATATAGCACGCGTTCCCGCTTTTATTGGCTTGTAATAACATGTATTCAGATTCAAATGAGTAAGGTCTTATCATTTCCACTAACTGTCAAGGATGAGTTTCACTGCCAACCAAATTGTGAGTAGACCTATGAATCTTCTCCAGTAGTGACTATATTGATCAGGTATACCACAAGGAGGTGTAATTTTTCCCCACATTTTCAGATGGCACAGGAGAGACACGAGCTGCAGCAGATCGGTGATGAGCTCGACTCTAAAATCAAAAAGGCGGAGAATGAGATCCCTGCGATGGAGAATACCCTCAGAGTCATCAGTGCTGCCAATGATTGCTACAAGCGCAACCTCGACTCCATCGATTCCAACAGTCAGTCTCTCTTACCCACATACAAACTATTTTTTGCATCAGGAAAAAACAATTTAAGTGAAAACAAGCAATATAGTAAAAATATTTTCAAATCAATTCCTACTTTGTTTAAGCAGAGTTTTTTGTGAGCATACTGTTATGTATTGCTCAATAAAGCAAATAATTGAGCTTCGTGTTTCTCCTGTAATTCGCTTTGTAAGTGCATTACTTATTTGTTTTTTATTTGCAAGCTTCTCGCGTTCTATAAATTTCAAGCAGAACAGTAAAATCAGTAAACAATAATATACGCAATGTTTACTACAGCTTTTGTTCACACCAGCTTGTAAATTTGAAATAGATTATTAATCAAACCACTGTAGTGATGCAAAGTCTACTTTTAAACATGTGAGTGAAATTCAGACTGTTTATTCACCAATGCATTGCCTATGGAGATTTCTTGAGCGTTAGAGGCCACTAATTTTATCGTTTAATTTTTTTTCTCAAAAAACATCTCAGGATTTGAATTTATATACATTTTAGCTCGATAAACAAATGAAATATGATTTAATTTAAGCATTGCATTTTTGCATCATGATGATATTCACACAAAGAGAGTTTGCAAGCTAATAGTAGGAATTGAAAAATACATTGCTTTTCATTGCACATTTTAATTTTCCTGCTATCAACAAATGTTCTCTTTTTGTTAAGCTTGTTTCAAACATTACAATTTAAAAAGTTTGAGGTTAGAAATATTCATAAGAAGTCCAATTTATTGAATGTTTCTTATTATTCAGTATTATTTGATTTTAAATGGCAGAATAATTTCTGATTTGGAATCCATTCATAGATTTAGATTTTGTAAATGTCTTGAAGTAGATGCACATTTGTTATAACTTGTCATTAAATTATGACAATTTTATAATTTATTTTTAAATTTGTTTGAAGGATTATAAAAAAATTATTTACTAATTTAATTTATAAAATACTATAATTAAAAATGTCTAATTATGCTGAAAATTTGATAAAAATGAAATAATATAAATAAATCAGCAATATTAATATACCGTATTCATACAAAATATATATCAAAATCTTTCTTTACTTTGGCCTATGTTTTGTGTTCCTTTCTTTTATTATTGTTTAAATCATTTTTCGCTGGAACACCTACAGTTAGAATAATTTGTTTAATATATTTTCCCTCCAGGTCCAGAGATGCAAGAAAAAAAGAGGCTAGAAGAGCAGCTTGAACATGCGAAGATAAATCTGAAAGAACGGCAGATAGAATTGAAAGATATTACCGCACAAATTCATGTAAGTCGTATTTTTTTATTATAAGCATCGCTACAAGATTTTGTATTTATCAACTTAAAAATGTTTTCTTATTTTTAATACTGTTAAGTTAAAAATACAAACAGAACATTTTGTAAAGTACACCATTATTTGTATAGATAATATATAAAGTTACGGTGTTGCAACTTAATACAAGTGAATTGTTGAGTTCAGATCCATTCACCTTCCAGTTCTAGTGTAGCGTCTATAATCTGACACTGTCATAGACAGACTCCTGGAATCTGGAGTCTATGTCTGAAAGGATCCAGCAACAACGAAACAGTAGAGAACCTTAGAGTGTGCCATGAGTTCATTATCATCATCAGGGTACTGAGATTGGGAGGCAATCAAAACGACAAATTTTTTAATGTACCTATGTCAGACATGTTTATTTGTTAGTTTTAAACAATAGTACAGTTCTCACTGTTTCTCACTGTCAGAGTTAGCTGATTGTGAGGAGCGAGTGAAGGCGGAGTGGAAGGATCGAGACATATCGGCCCGTGTGGTGAAGTGACCATGGGGTGTGTGTTGTAGGAGCTGGAGTTCTCACTGTCAGAGTTAGCTGATTGTGAGGAGCGAGTGAAGGCGGAGTGGAAGGATCGAGACATATCGGCCCGTGTGGTGAAGTGACCATGGGGTGTGTGTTGTAGGAGCTGGAGTTCTCACTGTCAGAGTTAGCTGATTGTGAGGAGCGAGTGAAGGCAGAGTGGAAGGATCGAGACATATCGGCCCGTGTGGTGAAGTGACCATGGGGTGTGTGTTGTAGGAGCTGGAGTTCTCACTGTCAGAGTTAGCTGATTGTGAGGAGCGAGTGAAGGCAGAGTGGAAGGATCGAGACATATCGGCCCGTGTGGTGAAGTGACCATGGGGTGTGTGTTGTAGGAGCTGGAGTTCTCACTGTCAGAGTTAGCTGATTGTGAGGAGCGAGTGAAGGCAGAGTGGAAGGATCGAGACATATCGGCCCGTGCGCTAGACAAGGAATTGGAGGAGCAGCAGGCAAAGTTAGCGCGAGCTGATAAACTGCTGCACCGCCTGCGACGTGAGGCACGGTTAGTGAAGGAGCCAAGGATTCCTCTCCATCTAGCTGAGGTGAGTGGCTGACTATGGTAGCTTTAACTCATGCAGACATGCAGATTTCCTTAGATGGCTGGTTCATTACAGCTTCAATCTCTATACAATCAAACACATGCAAGTGTAATTCTGCAGGTCCTTTACACACTCAGAAGGTAAAATAAAATATTTTGTTCATGTCAAAAATCTTTAGACTGTACCATTCTTTTTCCTCCCAAGGGCAGTCTGTAGCTAAGTCCTAAAGCTTCAAGGGCCTATTGTGCAACACTGAAAAGTGAACTAATCTCTAGCAGTTTATAATTTTAGTACTCCCACAAATATTGAAGACAACTGATCAAAGTATTTCTGAAGAAACTTATTATCCTTTTCCAAAGTTCCTAAAATGGCAGAACGATCCCTAGCTAACACCACCAGATCAATAAGCAACTGTTCTGTAATTTTATCTAGCACAACATAGACTAAAAAGTGGATGATGTTTAAAATATCCACTCTTGTGAAGATGTCTCGCTGATATCCATGCTCTGTGATAAGACCAATTATCCAACATGACAGATATTTACTTATGTAGAGGTCAGGCAACAATCTGTGGGAAAGTAAATGCAAACCTCTCATTCTTAGAATCTAGTAACTTTCTCCATCATGTATGTTTAGAGTGCGCCCAATCTGAAATATGTTTAAAGCCACACACCGTTGAGAGAGTACTGAATGAATGACTAAAGAATTTGGGTAACTCTCAGGCTGACACGTCAGCCTTGTGACTCATTTTACCAACTCAGTATGATTCCTAGATAGGAGCCTAGGTGGGTTTCTTCCACGAGTTGAAGAATAGTGGCTCCTAGTCTGGTCGGTTTGACACCCCCTGGAAGTTGAGCATCCAGCAGTCTACTTCTCTTAGGTGCAAGTGCCACACAACCAAAGAGAATATAATCAGCACTCTTAGTTTTCTGCCTGCAAATACAAGAGTCAAATGACTCTTGAAGTGCCCTTGGCCAAGTTATCTGTGCTATAGCCACAAAAGGACCCGGAAGCATGGCATTGGGGTGCCCGAGAAGTTTCTTGTAGAGTTTACAGCCAGATTGACACTGCCACCTCTGACTGTGTTCATCATGAGCCCATTTTTTAAAGAATAAACAATGGGTTAACAATAAAGAATGATTTCTTTAGCTGCCAACTCTTTCTCCCAAGGTGCAGTTGCATGATTTTCAAGGAAACACTGGCATGTTGATTTGCATGTAGAAGATCCACCACAAGTATCCTCCCTAACAAACCCAAAAGTAATACGGACAGAGAAATATTGGTGTGAAGGAAGGACTTCCTTTAGGTAATTTTAACATAGCGATAAATTGATACCAATATTTGCAATTTGCAAGAAATTAATAGAGTAACAATCAATAACAGAGTGATATGAAGAATCTTGGAGCATTGGAAAAATGTTTAATTTACTATCACTGGTAAATGAAATAATCACAAATGAATAAAAAAATGTTCCAATATAAATTTTGTTACTGCGCAAGGCCTTTAGGAATCAATGTTTCCATCATCAGACACTTTACAAATGAACAAATGTTTACAATTTTTCTTAATAATAGATATGATAATAATACATGGTAAAAGATTACGATATATGATTAGCTAGTATTAAACATTTCAACGGAATTGCATTTTACTTTTCTTATAAATTGAGATGAGAGTAGAATTGAATTTTGAATACGCCCATCTTCATTATTGATAAGTTTTTCTTGATTTTTGTTAATGTAAATTGTTTCCCAAGCATTTAAGTGTATTGTGCTAATAACTTCTTTCAATAGTCGTACTTTTTTTAGAGATAGTTTGTCCAGATTCAATACAGTGATTCACAATAGCAGATTTTTCATTTCTTCCATATTGTATATGTGCAAAGTGTTCTTTGAATTGTGTCTTGATGTTTCTTTTTGTTTGGCCAATGTACAATTTATCACAGTCGTTGCATTTAATTTATATTGGAAATTTTTTTTATTTATTTACCAGTGATAGTAAATTAACAGAGTGATAATTCAAATTTAACTATTAAAATTTTTGTTTTGCATGAGTAGATAGATGTTTGACGAGATATTTGATGCGATTAAGTCCTGCGAAAAGCTCCTGGAACTTGAAGTCTTTGTATTATACCATTGCAGAAAGACATTGAACTGAGAGAACTGCAAGACATCAACCAGAGCGGGCTCCAGCAGCTGGCGGAACTCAGTACTCGGTATTCAGAAGTGGCACCGGTACTCAAGCGGTACTTGGGAGAGAAGGGACTCAGCCTACCAATGGTGCGGGCAGGGACCAAGGTGTCGACTGGGTCTGTGCTCAGCACACATCGCAGGTACCCACAATCAGATGTTTGGTACAGATAATACACGCAACATGTGGCAGCCTAACTAGAGTAGTTGTCACCAAATCAGACAGGTTGTATTGAATTCGCTGTCTGATTGAAATAGAACCTGTTTTTATTGTCAGGTGTGAACCAAGTAAAAACAGTTAAGGTCATGTCATTGCATATTGTTGATTGTTATTTGCATGATTTTGGCTAGTCCAAGCGTGTAAAACTGACCTTTGTCTATAATTGTTAATCAGAAGTGGCATTTGCAACGATCTATTACATTTTTAAATTAATTTTATTACAGATAAAATAAACATTACCTAGGTGGTAATGATTTAATACTTTATTACGAATAACATTAACGTAATCTTAGTTCAAAATTCATTATTGGTAATGGATGATTTTAAATTATAAACATGTTACAACAATTGCCATTGTTGTGTTACAGTAGAAACATTTTGACATTTCAAAGCATTAATATCTTCTCTCTTCTTCAGGAACTAAGTCTCAAACAGTTTTAGGATTTTACATCTAAATAAAGGCAGAAATGCCCTTTTCACAAACGAATGTAAGTCCCTCTTTTTTTTAGACTTGCTAAAATAATAATGTAATTTTTCAAGATTTAAATTAAAATATTAATCATAAATTATTATTGTTTTAACAGATAATCATATATTTAAAAATTTATTACCAATGGGGTATAATTAACTATGGTTCTGTAGTGAAACTTTTTTAAATTTTAGATAAGAGTTTTCAAATATTATTTTTTCGTCATTTATTCTTATTTTTCAGTCCCATGTTATGAATGGGGCCTCAGGATGGACAACCGACAGTTAACCTTCATGCCCTGACTGTTTTATAGTTTGTGTGTTTACAAAGTACATTAGTTGTGTAGTGTTAAGAAAAGAAATTACTTATAACAAAGTTATTGAAAATTCGTCAATTTGAATTAATAAAGCTTGAGCCTAGGTCTAGCTAGAACCACTTGTTAAATCTTTATTTCTAAAGGTTTAGGATACCCAAATGTGGCGCTTAAATGTAGCTTGATTCACGGAGAAAAGCATTATCATTACAACTCGCTTGACAAGTGCTAAAACCTAGCAGAGAAATTGAAAACTACATGCAATGTTGAAATATCATTTGCGTACATCATCTATGGGTTGTATAAATAGTAAGAACTCAAACAAAATTGGAACAGGATTTTTAAAGAAATTTACTTGTTAGAATAACAAGATAATTATTGCACTAAACATAAAATTAGAGATTTCTTTAGATTTAAGTTTATTAACAGTGTAAAAGTATTGACAAGTTAGGCCTGTAGAAATGCATAAAAATTTATTAACACTTTAACTGCGGCTGAGTGATCTTAAGTAGTTCAACACCACAGCACATGCACTCTGGCATCTGCCGCAAACAATCCTGTGCCGTACTTAATCAGGCCATACTTTGAGTTAAATTAAATCAATTTGATTATTACCCAACAAGAAAATTTAGTCCTCCATAATTTTTGTAACAGAATTTTTAGATAGTCAGTTAATCCTAAGTAGATATTTCCACTACGGACCATATTTAAATTTTGGAACCATTATACAATTTTCATCTATATTATTTGTGGGCAGGAAAGTTTGAATTTAAAAGGGCAAAAATGAAAATGTACTCATTCCAAGATTAATTGAACATTTCAAGTAACTTGACAGTGTCTTTATGTCATTTCTGTTCCAGCCTGATATCGGATGATTCTCACATGAGTTGGGGAAGTGGGCCGAGCAGCCAGGCTCCCAGTGTTGTCCTACTGGACCCTGACTTCTCACAGTCAGGTCAGTATTATATGGGCAAAGTGAAATGCGTAGCTCAAAAATCTACTACATTTTGATGTGTTTCCTAAAAACTCAGTTATTGAATAAGTTTTATTTTTAGTTTTTAAAAATCTACAAGAAATGCATTTAAAAATAACTAGATCGAATTTTGTGTGTAAGAATTGTTAGGTGATTAATTGATAGTAATGAGGTACAATTGAAGACTTTGTTATAACTTCTTGTTAGAGTTGATATGTGCCTGCTGCATGGTGTTATAATATTAAATTAAAACCAAAGCAACAGTACAGTCAACCCAGACACACTGACTGCCAGTCATTTGTACTCAGTATAAGTAAAACATTTTAAACCATCTATACATATATCTTGTTACACTCTTTAATTGGTTCAGTCAATAATTCAATATTTTGTTGTTCCCTCGTATTATCTGATGTATTAACCCCTTGGACGCCAGCATTCGGGAGTAAATTAAATTATTTCTTTTTTGTTTTATTGCTTTTTAGATTGGCTATCGATTAGTGTAAATTGAAAGTGCATGATGTATATATAACGTATTTGGAAGTTATGAAGTAATTACAACATTAAAAGAAATATACATAAAATAAATCACTTTAGACCAAAACATCTTAATAAAAAAATATCAATAATTCAATATTTTGTTGTTCCCTCGTAATATCTGATGTATTAACCCTTTGGACGCCAGCATTCGGCAGTAAATTAAATTATTTCTTTTTTGTTTTATTGCTTTTTAGATTGGCTATCGATTAGTGTAAATTGAAAGTGCATTATGTATATATAACATATTTGGAAGTTATGAAGTAATTACAACATTAAAAGAAATAGACATAAAATAAATCACTTTAGACCAAAAAATCTTAATAAAAAAATATTTTTATGCATAGGAAATATTTTTAATTGATAAAAGTGGTATTATATTCATTATGGCATTACAGAAATTGTTTTGAAAAATAGATTGACAAGATAATCTTATAATAAGCCAAGGTATAAAGGGTAAAGTAAGTAAAAACAAACAACTGTGTCAAGGTAGTTAGTGATATCAATTTCAAAATTGATACATAAATTGGTAGTCCTTATTTACTACAAAATAAAACAAAACCAGTCAAAACAAACGTTAAAAGCTTGTAAATAAAGTTAAAAGTAATATTTTCTTAAATGGCTGATCAATCAGACGTTGGCGGTTTTCGCATGAATCTCAATCGGATATTGGTGTCTAAAAGGTTAAGTGTGATCCACAACCTCATAAATTTTAATTGGATTGTTATTGTTTTCAGCTTGTAAAGGTGCAGGAGATGCCAAGAAAACCAAATCTTCTGGAAGTCAGAGAAAGGGTAAATGATGCCTTACATTGACCACGTCAAGTCAACGTGATGACTCCAGTATTTATTATTGTGTGCACAGGATTTTGTGAGTGCACTTTTGATACATTGCTCTAGTCACTAAAGTATTCTTTGTTATATTTATACACTTGTGTTTTACTTTTTGATACATATTAGAAACCAAAAATCAACAAACCTTGTTTTCCCATGACGCCAAAAGATATGTATTGTACTGTTTTATTATACAGATTAAAGATTTGTATTGTATTATATTGTTTTACATTTTTCCAATACATTCTACACGCAGTGAAACAGTAAGTTCAGAGTGTTTTTTTCTTTTTTGTTGTAGAGGATCCTATATACATTTTTATCAGTAGTTTCACTACCCTAAGGCATGTAAAAAGAGCAACGTACTAAACTGTACATTTTATTTTTGAGTACACAAAAAAATTCTAAACCTACTGAAAATGTATCTAATTCTTACGACAATCCTTTATTGTACGCTTGTTTACTTAATCCGATTTGTATTATATGATTTGTCTGAAAGGCGGAGAGGAGTAACAAATAAAATGACCATAATTGTTGAGCACCATCGAGTGATACGGTGTAAGCTCAGAATGCCTCAAATGATTGAACATCAGTAAGCCATCAAAGTTTCAATACAAACCTTGAACGCCGTACAAATTTTCAAGGATGAAACATGTCACAAACTGTAGTTTTAAGTGGCACAGGCTCTTTAAATTTGAACGAGTGTGGGTGAAAGTCGATGGTGGGGTCAGCGCACTGGACTCTGTTCGAGCGTACTGCTAGATGCAGCCATGACACATCAGGCTTAGAAGCTCGGAATGATAAGATAATAACATGAAGGAACATTCCTTGATGGTGAGATGTCTCCAAACATACTTAAAGTTTGTGAGAAGTCTCGCTGCTCAGCACAAGGTTTGCAATGGAAACCTTCACTGTGAAAGGTTCCGAGCCCTTAGTCCCTTGCTTCAGAATAGTACTGTGCATAAAGAACGGCTACACTGTACCTATGGTGGCCCTGATGTAGCGAAACAAACAATACTGTTTTGAGTATATATTTAGTTCTGGGTAAGGCTTTTTCATCGGTCTGGGAATGTAAGAATGCTCTAGCAGAGCTGGCAATGAATAACAGAGTAACACTCGGTTGGGTACCGGGTCATGAAGGCATTCATGGAAATGAAAAAGCAGACATCCTCTCCAAAAAGGGAGCGGAATCCACAATGGTGGGGCCTGAGCCAGGTTGTGGGATAGCCTTCTCCAACATTAAAGCTCTGGTCAAAGATTGGGAAAAGAGGATAAGACACAATAATTGGAGTAGAGCCTCAGGATTAAGACTATCCAAATTGTTTATCTTTCCTTACGTTAAAGGGTGGACAGCTCTCTTAGACCAGAATAAGGAGGATATAAGACTGATATTAGGAATGTTGACAGGACATGGCCCTCTAAGGAAGCACCTTATGAAGGTAGGCCTTAGCCAGAGTAACAAGTGTAGACTCTGTGGAGAGGAGGAGGAGTCAGCAGAGCACATTTGGTTAGATTGTCCTGCCATCGTAGAAACTCGGAAAAGATACCTGGGAGCATATCTTAGCCCCAAGGATATCAGAGAACAGGAGCCCTCAAATCTGATTGGTTTTTGCAAAAGCCTCGGACTTTGAGGGCACAAAATTAAAGTAAGGGAGGCGCAAAGGTCCTTTTAGGACTAAGTGCGAGGAAAAACTGTCCTTTTCCCTCAGGAAGGAAAAAAAGGCTTTTTCGTCAGTAACTTTTTAGCACCTCTTCAGACGGATGCTTGCTCCAGATTTTAAGAGTCAAGTCTGCGACAGTGTCAGATTCCAGACGCAGAAGGTGAAATGGAGCGTAACTCAACATTTATAAACTGAGTGTGAAAAATCTTCCATAAGGCTAGGAGATTTAAAGGGGGGGCTTTAAAGTGCTCAAGGTTTAAAATTGTTCTCACGGGGGGAAATAATGAACATCGTTTCACTACAGCCAGCTCTTAATAATATCCATTTGGGTAGGTTTATAGAAATGCATTAGATAGAAAAGCATTTTATTGACATAATTAATAAAATTTTTAATATACACATTAAAAGAAATTTAACTGATACATTACATAAGTTATTTTGTTATATAATCCAGCATTAAAATCTGTCATTGTAAGAAAATAGCATTGGTAGGGTGTTGTTAACCTTCTATCTGCCATATATTTTTCTAAGACTCTTGTTTTAGCTCAACAGTTTTTGTAAATGAATATCAAATATAATTATTTGTATCACTGGAAAGCTGAGATTCTTGTGGTTATACTTCTATAACTACAGTAAATTATAGAAATTACATTACATAAATTGAGAGTAGTATAAAAAACTGTGAGAAATGTTCACCAGTGAATATACTTTCCTTGTATCCCTACTGTTTATTTATAGATTATGGTAGTGCTACAAAATAGAAGTCAATATCAAAAAATTTGTTTTATTAAATGTGTCTACAAATTTTGTATTTCAGATTTTTGATAAGTCTATTACAAATTGTTCGTTACAAGAAATTTTAAAATGAAATTTTCATTGTGTATTCATAATTTCTAAATTATGTAACATAAGTACAGCAAAGTAACCACTAAAAATAATTGTATTATTATTCTACTTATTATGTCCTTTGAAATAGCACTAAACATAGTACTTTTAGGGCAATGGGTATAATTTGTACAGACTTCCATATTAACTAAAACAAATCTGCCGCTAGAACAAATTTGCCTGGCAGATGGGAGAGATAAAAGTTTAAATCTCAAATGTACACAGACAGATGAATTGATAACACGTTTAGATAAAAATAAAACCTTAAATTATAAAAATATAAACCTAATGTCTTTGGTTTTCTAGACACACAACAAGACATAAAAGTAACATAATAACAGGCACATATTTCCATGACAAACACATTATGCGTGACACCTGAAACCATTCTTAAGACGAAACAAATATTTCTACAATATCTTCTAAATATTGACCAATGTTTATATTCTAAATAAAAACAATTACATTTTTTGTACAAGAGTAAATACATATTTTATTTAAACTAGAAAACGTTTTGAACATGTTTCAGATGAAAACAAATACAACAGATTATTTATATTTTGCTTTATTGCTGTTTTATTAAACTTTTCTTGAAATACAAAAAAATCTCAAATGTTTGATTCGGTCAGTACATCAGTTACATGATAATTGATAATATATAATTAATTATTCATATATTATACGATTAATACAAGTTTTGAATAATTATAAATATATGATACATAATTGATAATACAATTTATTTTGACTTAACAATGAAGGCAACTAAGTGTAAGATTACCCAAGCATTAATTTTTGAATCAGCAATTTTTAATTTATATTTCAACAAAGTACAACACAAGAAGTACTGTTTAGGTATATGTTTAAACTGAACAAATCTGAATCAGAACTCCGCTATAGACGAGGTGTGAGTACGTCACACCCCTTGTCACATAACAGACTTTGCTGAGTTTGCTTGCAAATTTCAAATTTATAGCTCTTTTCATTCTCAAATTGATTCATTTTTCATTTCATCGCGGACAGAGACTGACGGACATTTCCCCAGCAGGCAAAAGAGAAATTGTTTCAGCCTTCTGAATGATAGGCTTCAATAACGCCCAGCTAAATTCCATGGTTGGGCGTGCACCATCATATATTGAAACTCATTCTTGTCTACGTAAAACGGAAGTTACATGCAAAACTTAAGTCTACAGATGAAATCTTTCTAGAGTTATCTTGTGCACTTATATGATGCACTTAAAATGATGTTAATTAAATGGGGTTTCACGGCAGTGTTCAAATAATTAAGTTCTGGTGAGCTAGGGAGGGTACTACAACGCAAGAGTGCGCTGAAATCAAATAATATTGTCACCGACTTCTAACACTGACTTTCCATTCCATTATTTGATCCTTTTACTCTATACATAAATATGTCACAACATGTTAAAATCTAACGTAATTAAACTCAGTTTATTTACAATTTATTTACAGTATTCTGCTATTTTTCGTTACGATCATGGTTATCCATTGGACCAATGTTAAAATAATCACTAACTTTCAGCCAAATCCCATGTAGAGACATACACCAGCATAGATCTCAGTGTTGCTTATCAGTTTTTTTTTTTAGATATTGTTGCGGACAGACAGACAGCTGTTAATCATGATAGTGGCAATTGACAGTTATCTGCCAATTACAGACCAATTACTCTTTTACAATGAATAAATAACCGTTCGATTTACAGTTACTCTTTCATTTGCTATACCGAGTGTTTCAATATGAATACTGAGGTTTGAATGCTTTGCAGTATTTAAACTATTTAACTTACAATTATAAATACTACAACAAACGAAAGAGCAAGCCATAGGTTGGTCAGACCTGTGTGCACATGCAGGCACTTCCAAGTTAATGTTATTTATTTCAGTCTTCAGCAACAGTTGGCTTTACTGTCAGGGTGTATGAATTCTCCTGCAGGATGTAGATTCCACAAAGTTAACATCATTATTTTAATTTAAGAGTCAGTTAACCCACGAGGAATAAAGTTGACACCATAACACCTCTAAATTAAATTTGTTGCCACATCCCAACAGAAGGTTTATGTATAGGCCGTTCTTTTTGATGAAGCAACCAAAAATGGTTAAAATGAAAAAATTATACCAGAGTGTTGTGACACGCATAAATCAGTAGTAACAACTATGTTGCGTGTCAACTCCATGCTCACTATCTCTAATACAAGCATTCAATAAAAATAAAACTCTTTTATTGAAACTGAACTAAAGAATACAGGCCATAATAGGTCTGCACTGAACTACCAACCACAGAGAACTTACCAAATAGTGAATGGCGATCGTCACAGCAGAAATAGGATGGTTGGCAAAAAGGGAAACAGGAGTGGTGGGCGTTTTTATTCCAACACTTCTCCATCTTCTCTTTAGAATGAACCAATAATAAAAATCCCACTCCTGTCTCTTGCTGCCATCTTGTTTCTGCCGTAATGGCTGCCATTTTACTATTTGCTGTTTCCTTCACAATCCTTCCATTGTCAAGAACAAACGTTAATTAAAGAATGTAAAAGATGTTTCTTATCTTGATACACTCTAACCTCTCAACTGGATGAAGATGAATAAGAAAACTAGTTTCAGCAACAAGATGGTATACCGCCTCACTGGCATAATGAGGTATACCACTGGTTAAACAATGTATCAACGGATGCAATGCTGGAGACAGAATGATCTGAATTGTTAGAGTTCAGAAGCTACCAAATGGTACTCAAATTGTACAGTTTTATTGTAAGCAAGAAATTATTTGAGTTGCTCTTTCTTTGATATATCATCTTTTATAAATATTGTAAGTAAAATGGCAAAAATGCTGTAATGCCTTAAAAACACATTAACTTTTATTTTCACTTAAATGTTTATCGAAATTAAATTAATCCATCATAGGTACAACTAGAATTCTCTTGTTTCCCCATTTACAATAATAATCCTTTCAAAGCATTTTCCATAATTATTTAACAAACTTCGACAAACTTCTTTTATAGATAAAACAGCATCAGACAGGTCAATCCTTATTGTAAACTGCTGATTACATATTAAATTAGTAACAATTTGTAAATCCTACGAAGTAGGTAATCCCCAAGATTTGGTCCATCTTTTAGATACTATTCATTCATTATAAATCTGGAATACATTTTTTATAGAAATTTCAAGTTGTAAACCACTTTATTCTCGCATTACAATAAAATAAACATTCTGCTGCTATTAAAGATACATAAGTACAGAATACAATTATTTCAACTTCACTAAGTAGAGTTATTGACTATTCTAAAAATATCAATTAACTAACAATCAACGATCAAAGCACCATTATAGAATAAAACGTTCTCTTATTTTACCAAATAATTGTTAAACTTGACAAAAATTCAACACATTAGCTACCGAACAAATCTAACTAATTCTACTTTTGACCTGATCAACACGATGATCTCTGAACGCCAGCCAAATCTAACATGTGCAGTACGTGAACTGAAAGCGAAGACGCTCATTAGTAAGTCTAAAGTGGCAAATAAAAGTGTTCACAACTGCACGAGGTTGTGCTGATCAAAGGTGTGAACAATGGCACTTTCATAACCTCTACCCATGAATCATGTTTAAAAAATAAAATATTCGCCCACAGTAAAACAATATAAGTCAGATGTTGCCTGTAAGTTTATTTCCTGAGCAAAACTTACACGAATAGTTACAGGTCCTTATTTAGACATCATGCACACATTCATGACCATTTAATCTATTTTGTAGTCCCAGAGGAACCGGACTATTAGCTGTTTTTGTGTCAGAGTAACTGGCTTATCAGCTGTTTTGTAGTCCCAGAGAAACTGGATTATCAGTAGCTTTTTTAGTTCCAAAGGAACTGGCCTATCAGCGGTTTTTCGTGTCAGAGTTACTGGCTTATCAGCTGTTTTGTAATATTAGAAGAACTGTATTTTCAGTTGTTTTTTTAGTCCCCGAGGAAACTGGTATTATAAACTGTTTTGTAGTCCCAGAGGAACCGATTTATCAACTGTTTTTTAGTCCCAGAAGAACTGTTTTAACAGTTGTTTTTTGTAGTCCCAAAGGAAACCGGCTTATTACTTATTTTGTAGTCTCAGAACCGGCTTATCAGCTGTTTTGTAGTCGCGGAGGAACCGGCTTATCAGCTATTTTAAAGTCCCAGAGGAACTGACTTATCAGCTGTTTTGTAGTCTCAGAGGAACTGGTTTATCAACTGTTTTGTAGTCCCAATGAGGAACTGGCTTATCCACTGTTTTGTAGTCTCAGATAAACTGTTTTAACAGTTGTTTTTTGTAGTCCCAAAGGAACCGGCTTATTACTTGTTTTGTAGTCTCAGAACCGGATTTATCAGCTGTTTTGTAGTCCCAGAGGAACTGGCTTATCAGCTATTTGTAAAGTCCCAGAGGAAACTGACTTATCAGCTGTTTTGTAGTCCCAGAGGAACTGGTTTATCAGTTGTTTTGTAGTCCCAGAGGAAGTGGCTTATCAACTGTTTTGTAATCCCAGAGGAAGTGACTATCAGCTGTTTTGTTGTTCTACAGCCCGCTACTTCTGTTTTTAACTGAATGTACTTTAGTTTAAAAGAATCTCACTTTATTTTTCTGCTAAAGCAGCATTTTTATTAGCTCTTTACTTGGCAGTATGGAAAGTGTGCCACACAACTGAAAGTAGACAGTCAGGATACATGTTGAGTAAAGGGTAAATTATACAAATTTGTCTCATAAAATGTTCTGTTGGCCTTGTTGGGATTTTGTTGAATTGCAAACAATCTGCAACATGTTGCAAGACAAATACCAGAGACAAAGATGAGTCAGGAGACCACGGGGCAGCATATGCTGCAAGTATTGGACACACACTAGTATAATACTGTCTTTTCAATCAGTACAAAGCATTATTTACAAATAAGCATTTTTGGTGATAGATCTAGTTTACTGCGGAGGATGACTGTTGCAGTTGGTGGAGCTCCAACAGTGTTAAAGGTTTTTAAAAGCCTAAACATAAGTGAGTGTTTTGTTTCCTCTACTTGCATTGACTGTTAGAGGCTGAAACACGGTTAAACTTACCTTCTTCCAAGACGACATAACTGATTTTGTATCTGATATCTCTCCTACCAGAAGGTTAGAACCTTCACATCCTGAATTTCCTGTCATCCCAGAAGAAGTGTTGAGAAGTTTTTCATCTTCTTGTCCCAAGGGAACAACAAAATTATTTGTTTTTTTTTTTGAGCAAAATGACAAGGATGGTGACAAGTTTTTGAGTCACATTGTGGTGACAGATGATAAAACACGAGCGACAATCTGTGGCATTATTGGACAATCTGTGGACATATTATGGCATTATTCAGACTTCCAGATGAAACCATGAAAACTCTAGCAAGAAATTTCAACACAAAAAAATTAAGGCCACAGTTTTTTTAGCACCATAAAGGCATTTTTCTGATATAGGAATGACAACAATTGCTGAAAGGTATAGTGAAATCTTGTTAAAGCTGGTCGAGGGACTGTTCACTCTGCCTTCTTGCTGCATGATAACGCACGAGCAAGGAAGTACCATTCGACTCATCTTTTTCTAAAACTCTAGTGATTTCTTGGTTAAAAGCGTTATTGGAGAGTGATGGCGTAGTGACAAAAATTTCTACTAACTGGTATAACAAAAAAGCAGCACAGTTCTTTGATGACGTGATCCAAAATATGGTGTCACAACTCAAGAAACGTTTAAATTTTAATAATGACTATTTGGAAGAGTAAACAAATTTTTTACATTTTAGGCTGTGATACAGTTTACTTTAATACAGTTTGTCTTATTCCATTATAAAACTGTTCATACTTACAAAATTACCATCATAATTAATTTAGAAGTACGTGTTGGTATAAATACATCCTAAAAACTTGTAGTGATCATTTTTCAATAACGATGTAAAAAAATTTATTAATCTACATCAAAATAATTATGCATAGAAAAACCGGGGTTTTACTAAAAACATCGTTATAAAGAAAGATTATAAGATACATGTCTGTTTTTCGCTTTATACACTTTAACTGTATTTATATATTTACACAAATTTTTATACTAATAAATTAATATAAGTATTTCTAATACACATTATGTATGTCCATAACATTTATAATATTTTTTTACATTACAAAAATTATAAATCATAATCATTTAGTCTATTTAGAAGTAAACGTTATAACGAGGTAGCAGTACATCAGATCAACTGTCACAACTTCACTGGAAATTTCAAGTTTATAGCCCATTTCATTCTCGAGACAATTAGACTGAAAATACATCACAGTCACCAGACAAGCAGAAGAGAAAATCTGCCGGCCTAACTGAGTGATGGACTTCGATGAAGCTCAGCCAAATCCCATGGCCAATCAATTAAAACGCAAACGTACTATGCCAAATATTTCTGAATATAAAAATTATTTATTTCACTGAATAGAAATTAATTACAATATGAATTGATGCATTCCATTAACAAATATAGAGTGCTACAAAATAAAACAGTTCCAAAAATATATTGTTGAACTGCACTTATCAATAGTAATGTAAATAACAACATAGTACAGCACTCAAAGAGTTAATGTGATTGAATAATTTGTCAATTATAAGAAATATTGACAAATTATTTAACCCTTTTAGTACCAGGCCACAATTTTATGTGTAAAAGAAATTTTGTCCACGTTCCAAAAACTGTGTACATGGAAAATGTGCGATTTTGTATGCTTTTGGGAAAATAATCGTATCTATTATTTATTCAAAATCTCTGGTTTTATTAAAAAAGTTTATATATACATTTATAAATAGAATAAATACATTTTGTCTGAAAATTTAAATTTTATCATGAAAAGCCATTGAATTTTAAAATATTTTTACATTGGAAATGTTATATTTTGAATTTACATGTAATTTTGTATAAATGCTCCAAATTTTAAAGCTCAAGTATTTCAAATAAATAATCTATGAATACAAAATCCAATTAAGTATATTTGCTAAAATAAATTTTTGATCATGATTACATACAGGACATCATAGTCTACTTAGAAAGCAAAGCTGAAAATATACCTGTCTGAATATGAGACTCCCTTTCAGATCAAATAAACAAGTAAAGAGATACATATAGAATACAAAAATAATATTGTTTTGACTCGTAAATCATGAATATATATTATGAAAAATGATAAAAGTCCGCCGGCAATAGATCGCACGCTTGGTCCTAAAAGGGTTATTATTTATTGAATATACAAATCTTTTAATAACTATATAATGTTTTATTTTATTTTATAAGCTGTTTACGCTAACTTTTATTTCTGCCACCAATGAAGATTTAGTTGCACGATGATATCCTGTGTGGCTGTCGCAGATTCTGATGGCAACACAGGAATTTATTTACTTTACACATTAAATTGAAGGTGAATTCACAGTTACTCGAGTTAGTTTTTAATTCTAATTGACCTAAAATCTGGCCAATGTTACCTTTGCTGTTTCAACAATACAATCAGGTACAAGACTCACAAATTTGTTTCAAAGTTTTTTTTTTTAGAGAGTTGCAAAACTCTAGGTAAACACCTCAATCTAAGAATATTTAAAGGAAACTTAGTTTATAGTGGACTTCTAATTTGTTTCAGCAAAATAAGTTCTACCTTAACCCATTGCGGATCGTATTGTTTTGGCGCATGGGCACCAGCAGGCACGAATTAATTTACGGCAGCGGCCACACGAACAGCAATGGTGCACCACATTGTATCGCTCGCTATTGCATAAGAAAATTCAGCTGTGAAGGTATCGTTCAGATGGAACATGAGCTTACTGGGTTATCCATGATGTAGGAACGATAACATGTGAACAAGGTTCCGGGGTGGCAGGGATGATGTCTGAATCATAGTCTAAATAAAGCGGCTCGGCGAAGCAATTACAACATCCGAACCATTGTCTAGACTCCCGCCAACATGTATGTCTGCATCGATTAGTTGTGTCACTAACCTCTAAAGTATTATAATAACAATTGAGGAAAACACCCAATCAGAAGTGCTAAAAAGCGAAGAGTAAACTCATATGAATGATTTTTCAACTTCAACATACAGCTGCAATCTGTAGGATATTTATAAAACTTTTGAAAACTCTAAACATAGACCGTTGTTAAACACTCTTAGTTGACAAGTTAAGACGATCAGCCGATCTACCAGACACTAATAGAACTATTTGGAGGGAAACTTAAAAGCAGATCGCTTTTGCGACCTGAGCTCGTCATCGTGCCGTTAGGTCCGGCCGCTGCGTGACGAGCCGTGATCCGCAATGGGTTAAATTTAACTTTTCAGTTTTCTTGATCAATAAAACAATCAACAGCTTTCAAGATAGAGAATTATCACAGAATCTCAACAATCCAAAATTACAAAAAATAACGATTGACAGGCAGTCTACCTTTGTGAGAACTGTCTTACCAGCTGATTAAACACATGGGTTAGATTAGTTTGTGTAACACACACATGTAAATAAATACCAGACAACTAATCTAACTATTTACATGTTCCCAACTAAAGTCGGTTTAAAATCGAAAAACAATAGGTCTGTGTACTCGTCACAGGAAATGGTTTGGTCTAGTTACGCATCGATCAGTCTGAGCAAAGATCGAAGTGACTAATTTATTTTAAATATCATTCGTATCAGTCGGAATAACAATACCTGACTCTCATAGACACGTTTGATTATACCTCATAATTCCGGATTCTGACAGCTTTATATTTTGTCTAGCACAGCAGCTATCTTGATCCCATCGATGAGTCTCCTCGTTACCGAGACGAGTCGTAGTGTTCACAGAGCCAGACTGTCAGTGCTGGGTGGACTGTCACCGTAGCAGTGCTTGGCTCTCGGGTCCTTGTACGAGTTCTCGTGTTGGACAGACTGCGAGGAGGTGCGACACTTGGCCAGGCACAGCTCAAAGTGGTCCGTCACCGATGCGAACAACACACGAAACGTTTCCGGCGCCTTTCCCAGCACGTTTTGTAGCAGATTCTTCTGCAGACAGATTACACAGAGTGATTGAAAGTTTTAGATACTGTATATTAAGTACAAATTGGTACAAAGAGTGAATATTCTCAATTTTTTCCGAATCATGCTCACTTAGGTGAAGAATATTCTCCTTAGGTTGAATTTACTTTTATCACTCCATTTTGAGAAATTCCAAGGACTGAGAGAATTCACAATTTTATTCATTTAACTAATTGTTGTTATACAATAAGAGATTGAAAACAAAATTTACATGTCATGTACATGAAATGTTTATTTAGTCCCAATATACAAATTGAACAGGTTTCTGTACTGAAAGCTGGTGAAAGAGG